>NW_026611006.1:0-137000 GCF_029499605.1 Hyla sarda
AGGGGTCAAGTCCTGGAAAAAAAAGGGGGGGGGGTTGTATGCACAGCCGAGATCGCAGGGGTCCCCAATGGCGGGACCCCTGCGATCAGACATCTTATCCCATATCCTTTGGATAGAGGATAAGATGTCTAGAGGAGGAGTACCCTTTTAAAGGAGTACTCTGGGGCAGTATTCCTGCTCCGTCCTGCCCGGGCTGCAAAAAAAAATGAAAATAAACCATCTCTCACCTTCCTGGGTTCCCGCGGAGCGCCACTACAGCTGATCGGTCCTCCGGTCCATCCTCTTCATACTTCCGGGTGTAACGAAGCGTCACATGGCGCTCAGCCTATCGCCGCCGCAATGTTCTGCCTCGGCCCATAATAGGCTGAGCGCCATGTGACGATTCGTTCACACGGAAGTATGAATAAGATGGACCGGAGGACCCATCAGCTGTAGTGGCGCTCCGCGGGAACCCAGGAAGGTGAGAGATGGTTTATTTTCATTTTTTTGCAGCCCGGGCAGGACGGAGCAGGAAAACTCTGCACCAGAGTACTCCTTTAAGTACCAGGGCACCAAGATGTATATTTACATCCAATGGGGGAGATTTATTAAAACCTGTGCAGAGGATAAGTTGACCAGTTGCCCATAGCAACCAATCAGATCGCTTGTTTATTTTTTTAAAAGGCCTCTGAAAATGAAAGCAGCGATCTGATTGGTTGCTATGGGCAACTGCTCCACTTTTCCTCTGCACAGGTCTTTATATATCTCCCCCAATGTTCTTAAGGGGTTATCATTCTGATAATACACTGTAACAAAAACCTCCTCATGTCCCTATCATCATGATAACACACTGTAAGAAACCTCCTCATGTAATCTTCTTAGAATTGGGGTGACACACTGTAACAAGCCTCCTCCTCATGTAATCACCTTACTACTGGGGTGACACACTGTAACAAACCTCCTCCTCATGTAATCACCTTACTACTGGGGTGACACACTGTAACAAACCTCCTCCTCATGTAATCACCTTACTACTGGGGTGACACACTGTAACAAACCTCCTCCTCCTGTAATCACTTTACTACTGGGGTGACACACTGTAACAAACCTCCTCCTCCTGTAATCACTTTACTACTGGGGTGACACACTGTAACAAATCTTCCATGTAATTACCTTACTGGGGTGACATGTCTCCTCCAGCTCCGCCCCGCCTCCTCCACAGCATCACACAGGTCCTTCAACCACCATCTTCCCTCTCCACCACAGCTAAGCTCCGCCCCAACATGTGATGCTGACATCATCACAGGTCCTACATCTCCAGCATCTAGCAGTCTGGGCCAGGGGAGGAGACGGAGGGAGGGTAAGAACAGAGAGGATGGTCCTGCAGGACTAATGTAAGGAACAGCATTCCTCCTGTGGAAAATGCAAAGGAAAGCTGTTCCTGCAGGACTCGAGCCCTGCACTGCCCCCATACACATACACTGCCCCATACCATACACACTGCCCCCATACACATACACTGCCCCATACCATACACACTGCACCATACACATACTCTGCCCCATACACATACACTGCCCCATACCATACACACTGCCCCCATACACAGCCCCCATACACATACACTGCCCCATACCATACACACTGCCCCATACCATACACACTGCACCATACACATACACTGCCCCATACACATACACTGCCCCATACCATACACACTGCCCCATACCATACACACTGCAAAATACACATACACTGCCCCCATACACATACACTGCCCCCATACACATACACTGCCCCCATACACCGCCCCATACACATACACTGCCCCCATATACATACACTGCCCCCATACTCATACACTGCCCCATACACATGTACTGCCCCCATATACTCACATGCACTGCCCCCCATACACAGCCCCCATACACATACACTGCCCCATACCATACACTGCCCCATACCATACACACTGCCCCATACACATACACTGCCCCATACACATACACTGCCCCATACACATACACACTGCCCCGTACCATACACTGCCCCATACACATACACTGCCCCATACCATACACTGCCACATACACATACACTGCCCCATACACATACACTGCCCCCATATACATACACTGCCCCCATACACATACACTGCCCCATACCATACACACTGCCCCCATACACAGCCCCATACCATACACTGCTACATACACATACACTGCCCCATACCATACACACTGCCCCATACCATACATACTGCCCCATACCATACACTGCCCCATACACATACACTGCACCCATACACATACACTGCCCCATACCATACACTGCCCCAATACACATAAAATGCCCCCCATAAGCATACAATGCCCCCCATACACATACACTGCCCCCATACACATGCACTGCCCCCATACACATACACTGCCCCCATACACATACACTGCCCCATACACATACACTGCCCCCATACACAGACACTTCCCCCATACTCATACACTGCCCCCATACTCATACACTGCCCCATACCATACACACTGCCCCATACACATACACTGCCCCCATACACATACACTGCCCACATACACTGCCCCCATACACATACACTGCCCCATACACATAAACTGACGACATACACTGTCCCATACACATACACTGCCCCCATACCTTACACACAGCCCCATACATATGCACTGCCCCATACACATATACTGCCCCTATATACACACACGTACACAACCCCATGCACACATACACTGCCCCTATAAACACACACGTACACAACCCCATACACACATACACAGTCCCATACCATATAAACTGCCCCATACACATGCACTGCCCCATACACATACACTGCCCCATACACATACACAGCCACCATATACACACATACACAGCCCCCATACACAAAAACAGCCCCATACCATATACACTGCCCCTATATACACACATAGACACAGCCCCCACACACAGTCCACCATACACACAAACACAGCCCCCCCCCCCACACACACACATACAGCCCTGTACCATATACACTGCCCCATACACATACACTGCCCCCATACACTGCCCCATACACATACACTGCCCCCATACACATACACTGCCCCATACCATACACACTGCCCCATACACTTACACATACACCCATACAAATATACTCGCATACACAGCCCCATATACTCACCTACACTGCCCCATACACATGCACTGCTCCCATACACATACACTGCCCCCATATACACACACATACAGAGCCCCCATATACACACATACACAGCCCCATACAAAATACACTGCCCCATACACATACACTGCCCCCATCTACACACACATACACAGCCCCCATATACACTGCCCCATACACATGTACTGCCCCCATATACTCACATGCACTGCCCCCCATACACTGCCCCTATGTACACGCACATACACAGCCCACATATATACTGCCTCATACACATACACTGCACCATACACATATACTGCCCCTATATACACACATACACAGCCCCATACCATATACATAGCCTCATACACATACACTGCCCCTATATACACACACACAGCCATACACATACACTCAGGACCAGTTTTAGATTTAATGTGGCGCTGGGCAAAATTAAAAGTGGGGCCGCAAAAGCCAAACAAGTTAGATTTTATTGTGAAACGACTGATGTCATTACAAAGTAAAATTGGTAGTGCATAAAACAAGCCCTTGTAGGGGTCTGTAGGTGGAAAACTGAAAGCGTTATGGTTTTTAGAAGGTGGGGAGGAAAAAACAAAAGTGCAAAAACGGAAAAACGCTGAGTCCTGAAAGGGTTAAATGATCAGGAGCACAAGCCACAAAGCGTATGTCCCTGTAGACACACAATATTTGCTAGACACACAATACCGCTATATTGTTCCAAATTAAAAACCACGATAAAAAGACCAATATTCTGACATACAATAACATATACTGTAGTGGTAGATACCAACTATACACTGGCACCCTGCAGATCGAATGAGGCCGGGTTCACATATGTCAGGCGTGCACTGGAGGGAAACTAATGCTAGAACTGATCCCATTTATTTGAATGGGACAGTTCACAATCATCCAGCGTCTTAATTTTGACACCGGATTGTTGGACACACCGGAGAGGGAGGTTTGGATTACACCCCCTGAAAAACACTACTGTGCGTGTGTGTATGTATATATATATCATAGGAAAGAAAAATAAAATATATATATATATATATATATATATATATTTCCCAACCAGAGTGTATCCAGCTGCTGCAAAACTACAACTCTCAGCATGCTGGGATTTGTAGTATTCCAACAGCTGGAGGCACCCTGGTTGCGAAACATTGATATATACACACACACATGCATAAATCAGTGTTTCCCAACCAGGATGCCCCCAGCTATTACAAAACTATCAATCCCAGCATGCCCAAATAGCCTAAACAGCTGGAGGCACCCTGTTTGGGAAACACTGTTAACAATATATATATATATATATATATATATATATATATATATACACAAAGTCCCGAAATCACAGCACCAGTCAGGTCATGGATCTTGAAATACTGGATTATTTTATTCTTCCCCACAGCAAATGCAACGTTTCGGCAGTAGTAGCCTTTATCAAGCATAATACAAATACAAAATGTGCATATATATATATATATATATATATATATATATATCACAGATACATTTCATTGGCTACAACTCATGTGATACAAATGTATAATTATCTAAAAACGCACCTCTATTTAAATTTAATTGGAGCAATGCTCTGTTAATCACAGTGATGTCAAGTTGACATAGCATCCGTCTATATACAATACAATCAATACACATATAAAGTGCCCTGTGCCATATGACATACAGTGCTATATAGTGTTATATAGGTACCTTCAGTATCAGCCAAATATATAACTCGATCGCACCCAGAACATGCCGATCGCTGCCATCTCCGTTCTCATTCTTGTTTGTATACAAAGCGACTGCGCATGCGTCGGAAAAGTTCCTACGTATCAGCGCATCACTTCCGCTCCCGATTGCTCACAGTAATGTGTGCTGATCAGGTGCGCGTAATGCCCTTACCCACACTAATCACCATTTGTGTTCTGCGGCTGCGCAAACGGGTCCGACGATCGTGTTATCACACTGGACATATCGCGATCCAGCCGGCCGGCTGTGCATGCGCATTGTAACCAAACACTTGTAACCTAGCAAATCATGTTTGAATAGTACAACAGTAAATGCTGACATCAAATTATCATGCAACTGATATTTTATTTCTAGATGACATGAATGAGGGCATATATTAGAAAAAATAATAATATATAAGAGGATGGCTGCAATGGCTGCGATCTTGGCTGTAGTGAAGGTCCCCACGCATTTGCTATGGGGAAGAATAAAATAATCCAGTATTTCAAGATCCATGACCTGACTGGTGCTGTGATTTCGGGACTTTGTTTATATATATATATATATATATATATATATATATATATATATATATTCTTTTATTTTATTGAAGAGCTGAGGTATGTGCTCTCAAGTCACCCAAGTGCAAGTATTCACACAAAATACCGTGCACAAGGATGCGGTCTATCGCAAGCCCTTTTTTTACACTTGATCTTAGCCAAAAGGCCCAGAGGTGATAACCGGTAAAGGGGTGGAACCAACCATGCCCCCTTCATGAGCACTCACACTACTTATAGGGAAGAAAGGAAGGCTGGCAGGCGGCCTCCCATGCATAGGAAAGGAGGGAGGCAGGCAGTCTCCCATACACTCTCTGGGTGGGTGGCAGTCAGCCACCCGTACATACAGCACAGGCTAAATCCACATCATTGCTTAAAAGAAGGACAGGAGTCCATTCCACTCTGATGGAGCAATAAGCAATGCAATCCATACCCTGGCTTTTACAGGAACCCCTGTAATTGTGTAATTCACATTTCTTGCCACAAGATGGCAGTGGTGTTTTAAAATCTTGAACGCTGTGCACAGCTAACTCCGTACTATTGAAATTGCTCAGTGTCTGTCAGACAGACTGGTATTTAGACTCTTCTATCTAGTTAGTTCCGGTGCCCTGCTGCAGCTCGGGCACGGGAGTTACTAACTAAGCTGGGACACTGGCACAGCGTTATTATTAAAACATAATCCTCCCTTACTTTAAAGGAAGGGAGGATTATGTTTTATATCATGAAAAACTATTTCGGAAACTATGTCGGAGTTAGCTGTGCACAGCGTTCAATATTTTAAAACACCACTGCCATCTTGTGGCAAGAAATGTGAATTACACAAGTCAAGAAATATTTTAAAGAAGCATTAATAAAAGTAAATTTTTAGGGGATCTTTAGTCAGGGTTAATCCTGAGGGGATTTATTTCCCCAAGTAGGTTGTTCATTAATAAGTCGGCCCAGAGATCCCTAAGGGATTTAGCTAGTGTAGGTTTTCGTGACATATTCTACTTTAACATAGCGGTAAATTTTTGTGGTTACTTGCATCACAAAATGTCATGAAAATTTTGAAAATTTTGCATTTTTCTAACTTTGAAACTCTCTGCTTGTAAGGAAAATGGATATTCCAAATACATTTTATATTGATTCACAAACACAATGGGGGAGATTTATCAAAGGATTTAGACTGATTTTTCCTGTCTAAATTTGTCGCACAGAAAGTCGCAGTCTAAATATGTGCGACTTTTCTGCGACTTTTGCTCTAGAGGATTTTTAGAACATGATGCATGCAAGTCTATTTTAGACAGAAATGCATTGGAAAATGCATTGGTGCTGAATTTATCAAGTGCGACTTTTGTGCGACAAGTCGCATCTGCCCAAAATACGCTGAAATGTCAGACCATGCTGGAGCAGGACTAAATGCAGTTTAAGCTGTAGACCCTGAAGTCTGAGCACAGAATTTATCAAGGGCTGTGAGACCTTTGATAAATTAGGAGCACAATAGACAGGAGACTACCACATACGCTGGTCTATAAGCATACCCAGAATAGACTAGATTAGTAAATGTCCCCCAATATGTCTAATTTATGTTGGCATCATAAAATTGACCAATTTTTTACTTTTTGAAGACATTAGAGGGCTTCAAAGTATAGCAGCAATTTTCTAAATTTTCATGAAAATTTTAAAATCTGAATTTTTCAAAGACCAGTTAAGTTTGAACTGGATTTGAGGGACCATTCTGTGAGAAATACCCCATAAATGACCCCATTGTAGAAACTACACCCCTCACAGTTTTCAAAATGACATTCAAAAAGTGTGTTAACCCTTTAGGTCTTTCACAAGAATTGCAGCAAAGTGGAGGAGAAAAATCAAAATCTGCATTTTTTACACTAACATATTCTTGTAGCCCCATTTTTTTCATTTTTAAAAGTGGTAAAAGGAGAAAAAGCCCCCCAAAATTTGTAGCTCAATTTCTCTCGAGTACGTAAATACATCATATGTTGACATAAAGTGCTTTGTGGGCTCACAACATGGCTCAAGAGGGAAAGAGCAACTGTAGGATTTTTTTAAACAAATTTTGCTGTCATGGTTTTTGGGGCCATGTTGCATTTAGGAAGCCCCCATGGTGCCAGAACAGCAAAAAAAAAAACATATGGCATACTATTTTGGAAACTACACCCCTCAAGGAATGTAACAAGGGGTATAGTGAGCCTCAACACCCCACAGGTGTTTGGCGACTTTGCGTTGAAGTTGGGTGTAAAAATGGAAAATTAGATTTTCTCTATCGGCTCCATTGGGGGACACAGACCATGGGTGTATGCTGCTGTCTCTAGGAGGTATGACACTATGGCAACAAAAAAAAGTCGGCTCCTCCCAGCAGGATATACCCGCCTCTAGGCCCTGAGCTAATCAGTTTTAGCTTAGTGTCTGAAGGAGGTGGACATGGTCTGGAATTCTCCAGACCAGGTCTTCTGTTTCTTATTTTTCCTAGTTAGGGTATGTGTTAGTTTTTTATTCCGTTTTCTTTCATGTTTTCAGGTGGGGACTGAGGAACTGCGGCTCACTGTTTCCTCATTGTGATTGAGGGGGCACAGACATTGCGTATATGCGCTGTTCACCCCCTCTCGCCAACGGTCAGCGTCTGGGGTTGTACCTCATGGGTCCGGGTCCCCCTATTCCCTGCTCGCTTTGCAGGTAACAGAAAGCTGACTGAAGACCTCACAGAAGACTCCATTAGGTAAGTACTTCTGATTGAGGTGAGTATATATTCTTCTCCCTTTAGGTGCTGACTTGCAACCTCTGGAGACCCTCATTTTTTGGCCCACCTTTCAGGGTCCAAGGGGCTGGCCTGTGTTAGGGGCTCTATCTTTTATTCTAAAAAAAGGGGCGAGCAATGGCATATTGGTAATGAATGGTTTACTTTATTATTATGCACATGTGTGTGTGTGTGTTATACTATGCGGCTGACAGCCGCGGCGCTTACTATGTGGCTGACAGCCGCGGCGCTTTTACTGTTCGGGCGCATGAAGCGCCGACTTACTTTCGCTTTCGGCAGTAGACGACTGTCGCCGAATATGTGTATCGCCCGCTCACTTCCCCGTGGGCGCATATGCGGCTGACATGTGCGCCTGGGGCAAGGAGCGGGCGCCATTACTATTGTTCTTCTCGGCGGCCGGGGCGCTATAGCTCCGCCCACAGGGCCGCCGGAGCTCACTGGAGGCGCGGATTGTCCTCCAATCAGCGCCGTGCGTGCGATTTTCGGTGGCAGAGGCCAATCAGACAGGGCCCCTGAACCAGACACGCCCCTCTCTGGCTATTGGCTGGCCTGTTTCTCCCTCTCTATCTACACAGAGCGGAGTTCTCCTCACAGCAGCCACCACAGGGGACACAGACTCGGGTGAGATAGTTCTTTTTTCATTATGTTCGTACCCAGAATTGTTCCTCCCTCTAAACAGACAACTGGAGCGTTAGTTTCCTATTTGGTCTGTAAGAACTGTAATTCCAAAATACCTGGTTCTGCTGAACCCACTTGCTCTGCCTGCTCCTCTGCTGCCCCAGACCCCCTGGTACCCTCGGATGCTCTTTCAGTTCTGGTGGATTCGGCCGCCCCTCCAGCCTGGGTTTCTTCCCTATCCCAGTATATGGGCTGACTTGACTCAAGTCTCCCGTTCGGTGGCTGAGGCTTCTCGTGACGTGGTGTCTGCCTTGAAGAGGTCTGCCCTGTGCCAACCCTCTAAAGGGCCCCGGTCCTCTTCTCCACATACTTCACCCTCTCACAGGCGTACTAGGGGTGTATCTTCTGACTCTTCCATTGAGTCTTCAGGTAGACGTGGGTGCTCCCCTCGTGGGTCCCGCCCCCCCGTGTCATCTGGTCACAAACATCGCTCCTCCAGAGGACGTTCCCGGAATCGCCACTCTGCCTCGCAAGAGTCGCGTACCCGGTCATGGTCGCCCCCCACTTGTTCACATTCTCCTGGTGGATGAGGCTTTCGAATTGGCATCTGACTCGGAGGACCGCTCGGATACAGTTGAAATGGTGAACTCATTGGTTGCGGCCATAAGAGACACCTTTCACTTAGAGGACCCAGGATCTTCGGATGTGACTCCTGAAGTATCTTTTCATCATGCTAAACTGGCACCTCAAAGGTTCAGCTCTCACGCTGAATTTGACACCCTTCTGGAATCTGCATGGAAACATCCGGACAAGAGGCTCCCGGGAATGAAGAAGGTTCAGGTGCGTTACCCATTCGACAAGGACCTTGCCTCTAAGATGGTTTCCCCTCCCTTGGTGGATCCACCAATTTCCCGCCTCTCTAAGGCTACTACACTGTCGCTAGCAGATATGGCTGCTTTCAAGGATTCAACGGACAAGAAGGTGGAGTCCTTAGCGAAGTTTGCCTCTGAAGCAGCAGGCTCTTCTCTGCTTCCCACCTTCGCCTCGGCTTGGGTGTCCAAGGCCCTATCGGTGTGGTGCTCAAAACTCCGTCAGGGTATCCAGACGGGATCCCCCCAGAGGATCTGTCTGCTTTGGTTCTCCAATGCTCTAAAGCTGGGGACTTTCTGTGCACAGCTTCCATGCAGTCAGCCCGTTGTGCTGCCTTTGCTGTGGGTCACCTGGCGGCCCTCCGCCGTTCCATGTGGCTTAAGGCTTGGGATGTGGATGCGGATGCCGCTTCCAAAAGGTCTCTCACCGAGCTTCCTTTTACTGGTGCCCGTCTTTTTGGCAAGCGCCTTGACGAGATTATCTCTGAGGCGACGGTTGGCAAGAGTTCCTTGTTGCCTCAAAATAAGGCTCGCTCTACTTCCCAGAGGAAGTCCTCTTCCTTTCAGTCCTTTCGGACTTTTGGCCCTAATAAGGGGTCTAGGCAGGCGCCTTCGCGGGACAAGAAGGCTCCCTCATTCCGGGCTTGCCCGTCTTGGAAGTTGGACACCAACCGTTCCGGCCGTTTTGCGGCCAAATCAGGCAAACGCAAACCCACTTCTGCATGAAGTGATGCCCCCACCCGCAGATTTTTCTCGGGTGGGAGGTCGTCTCTTACTTTTTCGAGACATCTGGACCACACACATTCAGGACTCTTTGGTCAGGGACGTGGTGTCCAACAGATACCGAATGGAATTTGCCTCCCTCCCGAGGGATCGTTTTTTTCAGTCCCGGGCCCCCGGTCTCCTTCTCTGGCGAAACAGTTTCGGGGGGCTCTCCGGTCCCTGCTTCTCCAGGGAGTTATTTTTGGGGTTTCTATTCCAATCTTTTTGTGGTCCCCAAGAAGGGCGGTTCTGTGCGGCCAATCCTGAACCTCAAGCGTCTCAACCTTCATCTTCTCATCCGCCACTTCCGATTGGAATCCCTCCGTTCGGTAGTGGCATCCATGGAACAAGGGGAATTTCTTTCTTCAGTGGACATCAAAGATGCCTACCTCCATGTTCCAATATTTCCCAGCCATCAATGGCTTTTTTTCCTATTACTCCTTGTGAAAATGAAAAATTTGGGATAACACCAGCATTTTAGTGAAGAAAATAAAATTTTTCATTTTCACGTCCAACTTTAATGAAAATTTGTCAAACACCTGTGGGGTGTTAAAGCTCACTATACCCATTCTTACATTCCGTGAGGGGTGTAGTTTCCAAAATGGGGTCACATGTGGGTATTTATTTTTGTGCGTTTATGTCAGAACCGCTGTAAAAGGTAAAAGGAGAAAAAGCCCCCCAAAATTTGTTGGGCAATTTTTACCGAGTACGGTAAAGTGAGAGAGCGCCATGCGCATTTAAGGCCTAAATTACGGATGCAAGAGTTAGACTTGCCTCGGATACCAAAATTACCCTACGGCAGTATTTCGCAAACAGAGTGCCTCCAGCTGTTGCAAAACTCCCAGCATGCCTGGACAGTCAATGGCTGTCTGGCAATACTGGGAGTTGTTGTTTTGCAACAGCTGGAGACTACGTTTTAGAAACCGTGCCATACCAGAGGTTTCTCATTTTTATTGGGGGGGGGGGGGGGGGACTGTGTAGGGGTATGTTTATAGGTAGTGTTTTTAGGGTACATTCAGACTGCCGGGGGATTACAGCGAGTTTCCTGCTGGGAGTTTGAGCTGCAGCAGAAAATTTCCTGCATCTCTAGCTTGCAGCGAGAGACTAACTGTAAACCCCCGCCCCTTGTGAATGTACCCTGTACATTCGCATGGAGGGGGGGGCAAACCCCCAGGTACCGCCACCATCTTCTCCCCCCCCCCCCTCTCTGCCTGACATCCAGGGGCGGGCAGAGCGGGGAATTTCCATGGTAACCCCTCCGCCTTTATCTGCCATTGGTCAGTAATCATTACTAATGGCAGGGGATAGGGGGGGATGGCACCACTGCCACCTCGCTCCTATCCCTTAGGAGGATTGGGGCTGTCACTGACAAATCCTTTCATCCCTATTTTCCGGGCAATCGGGTCATCAGAGACCCGATCAGCCCGGAATTGCCACAAACGTCGATTTGCCGCCATGGCCGACATGGGGGGTTCTCAGGACCCTCCTAGGCATTTTCACAGGATGCCTGCTGAAAGATTTCAGCAGGCATCTCGGTCCGGTCCCCGACGGCTAGCGGTGGGGACCGAAATTCCCACGGGCGTATCCATACACCCTCAGTCCTTAAGGACTTTGAAACGGGGGCGTATGGGCACGCCCTCCATCCTTAAGGGGTTAAGATCTGCATATGAAAACAACACGCCTACCTTTGTTGCCTGCAGCCACCTCCCTGGCTGTCCGGACACAGAATCAAACCAACTGTAACGAGAAACTGAAAATAAACAGTATTCACCTGCATCCTTTTGGACTCTTTGCTGAATCAGGGTAATCTGACAACCCATGGTCGTGCTGTTGGTGCTTCTGGTTCTTCTGCTGTTTACACCTGGCAGTGGCATTGAATGACATTTAATAGAACTAAAGGTCCTGGGTGCAACAATCCTCCCATGAGGACCAGCCTCAACAGCTTTGTAGATTGCACTCATGTTTGCAACTCCATATACATTTTATTTTCTTCATACTTCTTTCTTCATACTTTTTTCTTTCTGTCATTCAGACTTTCATTCATTCTCACTCACACACTCACTCACTTTAATTCATTTGTTCTCTCTCTCACTCACTCAATTACTCACTCAATCACTCACTCACTCTCTCTCTTACCCACTCACTCAGTCAGTCTCTCTCTCTTTCTTTCTTTTTTTTATTAATTTTTTTCCATCTTCTTCTTCTTCTTCAGACCCCATCATAGCACTAATGCTTATCCAATACCACCAGCAGATGGAGACACTCCATTGCAACATTGGTTGTGAGCAGCAGTTTCTAAAAACAAATGCCTCATGGCTGATTTCTCATCAATCAATGGATGGCAAATTTTGTTTTTATCATTCACTGACCACAGAACCAATGCATGGTCAAGCAACAGCAATGACGCACCCTTGTGAATAACCATGAGACCCTCACATCATTTAACAGGATTCAGCACCACCTGCAAGACAGCTACGTATCATGTCATGTCAAACCTGCACAGGTGTGCTAGATTAGTATTATTATTATTTTTTTAGTTTTTATGACATCAATCAGTGTGCAAACATGGTCAGTAAAACGCCAAATGGATAGACGTTCATAAACCAGTCAGTGCAACTCATTATTGTGGTCTCTAATTGTGGAACTCTTTTTTTTTTTGTGAGGATACGATGAGCTTATCCAATTAAGGAGGCCATTCAGCAGTACTGGGTCTGGACAGCAGCGGCACCTTCTGCAGCCAGTCTGACTGACATGACAAGGCAGGCAACAGCTGCAGCAGCACCCACAGAGGATTAAATAAGAATCTGTCTTTTTTAACACTGGAATGGGGTGGTGCACTGTACCCGAAGATACTGCCATATCGGGTCAATGCATTGGGCGACGGAAGCAAGTTTCCAAATCGGCTCCCATTCTCAAAAATCCATTTAATTTATGGTCCCCAGATAGGGGACGTATCAGATATTAAACTGATAAGAACAGATTTTTGATTGAAAAAACCTTTATTACCAATCAATTGTCAATCACACAATAAATATATTCACCATAACAGAACTGACTTTTTTTTATCTATCTATCTATCTATCTATCTATATATATATATACCGTATTTATCGGGGTATACCACGAACCGGCCTATAACATGCACCCTCATTTTACCAAGGATATTTGGGTAAAAAAAGTTTTTTACCCAAATATCCATGGTAAAATGAGGGTGCGTGTGTGCGCGTGTATACCCCGATAAACCCCCAGGAAAGGCAGGGGGAGAGAGGCCGTCGCTGCCCGCTTCTCTCCCCCTGCCTTTCCTGGGGTCTAGAGCGGTGCTGCCGGCCCTTCTCACCCCCTGGTTATCGGCGCCGACAGCCAGGGGGAGAGAAGGGGCAGCGGCACCCATTGCCGGCGCCGCTGCCCCATTGCCTCCCCCCATCCCCGGTGGCATAATTACCTGGGTCGGGTCCGCGCTGCTGCAGGCCTCCGGCGCGCGTCCCCTGCGTCGTTGCTATGCACGGCGCGGCGCATGACGTCAGTGCGCCGCGCCTTGCAGCGCATAGCAACAGGTAATTATGCCACCGGGGATGGGGGGAGGCAACGGGGCAGCGGCGCCGGCAATGGGTGCCGCTGCCCCTTCTCTCCCCCTGGCTGTCGGCGCCGCTTCTCTCCCCCTGGCTATCGGCGCCGGCACCGATAGTCAGGGGGACAGAACGGGCAGCGGCGCCGATAGCCAGGGGGTGAGAAGGGCCGGCAGCAGGGCTCTAGACCCCAGGAAAGGCAGGGGGAGAGAAGCGGGCAGCGACGGCCTCTCTCCCCCTGCCTTTCCTGGGGGTGTATCGGCGTATAACACGCACATAGACTTTAGGCTAAAAATTTTAGCCTAAAAAGTGCCTGTTATACGCCGATAAATATGGTATATATATATATATATATATATATATATATATATATATATAGATATATAAAAAAAATTATTTTATTGAAGAGCTGAGGTATGTGCTCTTAAAGAGTAGCTATCCTCAACTAAAATGTCCATATTCCCCCTCCCCATCTTTCCCTCACACTGTCTACATCTATCCCTGTTTTTTTATTCCTCTTAAAACATTAGAACAATACCTTTTTCCACTCCTCTTCGGTAGCTCAGAGTTGAGCAGTCTCACGATTGCAGGAAGTCGGCGGGCGGGCCGACGTGACGTCATCTGAAGCCTCGCCGGCCACCACTTCCGCCCATCTTGCTGTATTCTGCGCTCAATGTCGGGAGCGCGCATACAGGCGCGCATACAGGCTGGGAGGGACGGCAGCCTCTGAGTCTCCTCCTTTCTGTTTGGTTTTGCACATACCATTCAGAGAGGAGGAGAGTCTGAGAACGGAGCTGCTGTACTGTGCCCTGAGGGAATTTATAATATCAAAATGGTGGGTAGTACAATTGATTATATGCCCAAAACAATAAAAATAAAATTTCACAAAGCTGCAATCCCCAATGAATGACTGCAGACCGCAGTGCATTATAAATGGTGTGAATAATAGTGATTTTATCCCAATCAAAAATGATGCATAATTTTTGAATGGGATAAAATCTCCATTATTGACACCATTTATAATGCACTGCTGGCTGCTGCCATTCATTGGGGATTGCAGCTTTGTGAATTTATTTATTTATTTTTTCATATAAAGCTGCACTCCCAAATGAATGGCTGCAGCCAGCAGTGCATTATAAATGCTGTCAATAATAGTGATTTTATCCCATTCAAAAATGATGCATCATTTTTGTAATGGAATAAAATCTCTTTTTTTTCACCATCTATACCAGTGGTCCCCAAACTGTGGCCCTCCAGATGTTGCAAAACTACAACTCCCAGCATGCCTGGACAGCCAACGGCTGTCCAGGCATGCTGGGAATTGTAGTTTTGCAACATCTGGAGGGCCACAGTTTGGGGACCACTGACCTATACTGCATTGCTGCGATTTTATCGTGTACATGTGCTCACTGATTGCATATTTTATTGCATTAGGAACACCGCAGCAATTCAGGATAGGTGGTGATTAAAAAAAAAGATTTTATTCCATTCAAAAATTGTGCATATTTATTGATGGAATGAATTCACAATTTATATCACCATCTAGACTGTATTGCACATAACACCATAACCTCCCCCCAATGGAATAAATGTGCTTTTTTTGCTCACCATCTATACTGGAGTGATCCGGTGTTACTCAATAAAACCACAGCACTACAATATAGATAGTGATCCAAAGTCCCAAATGAGTCCAAAATCAGAAATTTACCGTGCATACCATCCACACTCAATATATGATAATGAGCGTGCATAGCATGCAGGCTCAAAACATGATAATGAGAGTGCATAGCATGCATGCTCAATACCTGATATTGAGCATCCATAGCATGCACACTCAATACATAATAATAAACATGAATATTTTGAGCATGCATAGCCTGCATGTTCAATACATGATATTGAGCATGCATAGCATGCACAGTAAGTATATGATATTGAGCATGCATAGCATACACACTCAATACATGATAATGAGCGTGCATAGCATGCAGGCTCAATACATTGTAATGAAAGTGTGTAGCATGTATGTGTAGCATACATTGAGCATCCATAGGATGCATACTCAATACATAATAATGAACGTTAATATATGAGTGTGCATAGCCTGCATGCTCAATACATTATATTGAGCATGCATAGCATACACACTCAATACATGATAATGAACGTGAATATATGAGCGTGCATAGCATGCATGCTCAATACATGTTATTGAGCATGCATAGCATCCACAGTCAATACATGATATTGAGCATGCATAGCATGCACAATCAATACATGATATTGAGCGTGCATGGCATAAACACTCAATACATGATAATGAGCATGCATAGCATGCAGGCTCAATACATCGTAATGAAAGTGTGTAGCATGCATGCTCAATAAATGATATTTTGCATGCATAGCATGCACACTCAATACATAATTAACATGAATATTTTGAGCGTGCATAGCCTGCATGTTCAATACATGATATTGAGCATGCAAAGCATACACAATCAATACATGATAATGAGCATGCATAGCATACATTTTCAATAAATGATATTGAGCATGCATAGCATACACACTCAAAAATGATATTGAGCATGCATAGCATACAGGCTCAATACATCATAATGAGAGTGCATAGCATGGATGCTCAATATATAATAATGAACATGAATATATGAGCGTGCATAGCATGCACAGTCAATACATGATATTGAGCATGCATAGCATACACACTCAATACATGATAATGAATGTGAATATATGAGCGTGCATAGCATGCATGCTCAATACATGTTATTGAGCATGCATAGCATCCACAGTCAATACATGATATTGAGCGTGCATAGCATGCACAATCAATACATGATATTGAGCGTGCATGGCATAAACACTGAATACATGATAATGAGCATGCATAGCATGCAGGCTCAATACATCATAATGAAAGTGTGTAGCATGCATGTTCAATATATTACATTGAGCATCCATAGGATGCATACTCAATACATAATAATGAACGTTAATATATGAGTGTGCATAGCATGCATGCTCAATACATGATATTGAACATGTATATCCTACACACTCAATACATTATAATGAGCGTGCATAGCATGCAGGCTCAATACATCATAATGAGAGTGCATAGCATGCACACTCAATACATAATAATTAGCGTGCTTATCTGATCAATACCTGATGTTGAGCGTGCATAGCCTGCACAGTCAGTACATGATAATGAGCCTGCATAGCTGAGTGTGCATAACATGCACACTCAATACATGATAATGAGTTTGCTTAGCTGAGCGTGCATAGCATGCAGGCTCAAAATATGATATTGAGCAGCCCTAGCTTGCTGTCGCTATAAATACAATGTGCAGAGTATTATTAAACCTTGTATAATTGATTATTGTACTGAAAAAGGATGATAGCCACTAACATGTTATCTCAACAAGACCAAAACCAAGTAATGGAGAATTTTGCTTTAGGCTATTACATACTCTATTAATCTATTTACTAAAGGCAACTGGATATTCATATGCTGCAGAGGAGGAAAGGAATGAAGAATATAATCCTGAAGAATCTTCTGATGAGGTAATTAATATTCTTTATTATTTATATATATATATATATATATATATATATATATATATAATTTTTTTAATACTTATTATTATATTAATTCACTTTTTTTTTTTTTTTTTTTAAATAGGAAGATTATAGTATTCAACAGGAGACGTAAAGTGACAGTGAGGAGGAAACAGCTGCAACAATACATGAAATAACGCCGGTAAGCATATCAACAAGCTACACTTGAAGATCATTTGAACACTGTAATTGAACCCACACCAGGGTCTAACCTACACATTACTAACAGCGCCCTGATGTTTAGCTTTCTACCCCGTTTGACAAAAGATCTCCATAGACCACAATGGGCAAAAATAAAAAATAATAATAATGTTTTAGATCTAGCCCATTCATTCCTATCCACCAAAAATAGACCCTGGAGGCTGACTTCCAGTACCCTGCTGTTTAGCTTCCTACTTCATTTGACACAGGATCTCCATAGACCACAATGGGAAATTGAATTCAATGGGCAAAAAATCTCAATATTATAGATCTAGCCCATTCATTCCTATACACCAACAATAAACCCTGGAGGCTGACTTCATACTCAGCCTCCAATGGTATTTTGACTAAACAAACCTCAAATGTTTAATGGGTTAATTTGTTGGTGTATAGGAATGAATGGGCTAGATCAGTGTTGTTCAAACAGTGGCCCTCCAGATGTCGCAAAACTACAACTCACTCACAGTCCAGGCATGCTGGGGGTTTTAGTTTTGCAACATCTGGAGGGCCACAGTTTGAAGACCACTTGGCTACATCTATCTTCTACAATCTTCACTATCACCAATCTCTTCTTTCTCCTGCCCTAATCTAGCAGCCAAACATTACCATGACACCCTAAAGTCTACCCTGGATCAAATGGCACCCTCTAAAACACGAATCTCCCAACACAGACGGCAGCAACCCTGGCACACGCTAACAACCTGCTTTCTCAGGCGATGCTCTAGGTGTGCTGAACGTCTCTGGAGGAAAACTAAGACTTCTTCAGACTATCTGCACTATAAATTCATGCTTAAATCCTATTACTCCGCTCTTCACCTCGCCAAACAAACATATTTTACCTCCCTCATCTCCTCTCTGTCTAACAACCCAAAACACCTTTTTGACACGTTCAACTCTCTCCTTCGGCCTAAAGTACAGACCCCAATCACTGATCTCTGTGCTGAAGACCTGGCCAAATACTTCAAAACTAAAATCGATGAAATTCGTGATGAAATCCTCTCTCAGTCCCCTAAAAGTTCTGATCCAATTCCCAGCCACGTCTCCTCTTCAATACAGGCTCAAAAACTGAGAGTGATGGAGGATGAGGTTTCCAAGCTCCTCTCCTCCGCCCGCCCCACTACCTGCTCTAGTGACCCCATGCCTTTACACCTCATCCAGTCTCTCTCTCCTGCTATCAGCTGTCACCTAACTAAAATCTTTAACCTCTCCCTCTCTTCTGGGGTCTTTCCCTCCTCCTTCAAACACTCTATCATAACCCCACTATTGAAAAAACCATCTCTGGACCCTTCCTGTGCAGCCAACTATCGACCCGTCTCAAATCTCCCCTTTATCTCCAAACTCCTGGAATGCTTGGTCTACTCCCGCCTTATCCGCTATCTCTCCGAGAACTCTCTCCTTGACCCCTTACAGTCTGGTTTCCGCTCCATTCACTCCATTCACAGAAACGGCCCTAACCAAAGTCACTGACGATCTTCTGATGGCCAAATCAAATGGCAATTTCTCTTTACTGATTCTCTTGGACCTGTCTGCGGCTTTTGACACTGTGAATCATCAACTCCTCCTCAGTAGTCTCCGCTCCATCGGTCTCAAGGACTCTGCTCTCGCCTGGTTTTCTTCCTATCTCTCTGGCCGCTTCTTTAGCGTCTCGTTTTCTGGCTCTACTTCTTCTCCTCTTCCCCTTGCTGTCGGGGTTCCCCAGGGATCGGTCCTAAGTCCTCTACTCTTTTCACTCTACACATCCCCGATTGGAAAAACAGTCAGTGGATTTGGTTTCCAGTACCACCTCTACGCTGATGACACCCAACTTTATACCTCCTCCTCCAACATCACCCCTGCACTCCTACAGAATACCAGTGACTGTCTCTCTGCCGTCTCAGACATCATGTCCTCTTTATATCTGAAACTAAATCTTTCTAAAACAGAACTTCTTGTCTTTTCTCCATCAACTGATACTGTACCTAACCCTGACATTTCCATCTCGGCATGTGGTACTACCATAACTCCCGGGCAGCAGGCTCGCTGTCTTGGAGTTATACTTGACTCTGATCTGTCTTTCACTCCCCATATTCAGTCTCTTTCACGTTCTTGTCACCTGCATCTAAAAAACATTTCCAGAATCCGCCCGTTTCTCATTACTGAAACTGCTAAAACTCTCATTATTGCTTTGATTCACTCCCGTCTCGACTACTGTAACTCTTTACTAATAGGCCTTCCTTTCTCCAAACTCTCTCCTCTTCAGTCCATCCTTAATGCCGCAGCCAGACTCATCTCCTCTCCAGCCGCTACACCGACGACTCCTCCCTGTGCCAGTCACTACACTGGTTAACAATTCAGTCCAGAATACAGTACAAAATCCTCAGTCTCACACACAAAGCTCTCCACAATGCTGCACCTCCCTACATCTCCTCTCTCATCTCCGTCTACCATCCTACACTTTCTCTCCGATCTGCTAATGATCTCACACTAACATCTTATATAATCCGAACTTCTCACTCCCGTCTACAAGACTTCACTCGTGCTGCACCGGTTCTCTTGAATGCTATCCCCAAATCCCTCAGACTCAACAACAACATCCATAGTTTCAAACGTGGCCTAAAAACACATCTCTTCAGACAGGCCTACAAGTAGTCTCTAATTGGCCTCAACATATCCTCAACATATCCCCAACATATCCTCAACATATCCCCACACCTCTTGTTTGAATAGTTATTGTGTAATTTTATGTCTGATACTTGTCTTTGTTTGTACCCCATAATTGTAAGCGCTGTGGAATCTGTATGCGCTATATAAATAAATAAAATAAATAAATCTATAACATAGTGATTTTTTGTCTATTTAAATCCAAGGGCCCATTGTGGTCTATGGCGATATTGTGGTAAACTTGTAAGAAAGCTGAACAGCAGTGTCCTGTTAGTAATGTGTATGGGAGACCCTGGTGTGGGTTCAATTCCTCTGTTGATATAGAGGGAGATTTATCAAAACCTGTCCAGAGGAAAAGTTTCTGAGTTGCCCATTGCAACCAATCAGATTGCTTCTTTCATTTTTCAGAGGCCTTTTAAAAAATGAAAGAAGCAATCCAATTGGTTGCTATGGGCAACTGCACAACTCTTCCTCTACACTGGTTTTGATGAATCTCCCCCATAGAGTTCTGTGATTATACTCATATTAGTTTGAACTTTTGTGAACTAGGTCAATTGAATACAACACATTACCTCCTTTTTCAATTAACCTAGTTGCCCATTTATGGTATCCAATCAACCTAGTTTCCACGGTTCAAAGTATCAATTGACCTATATCTGTCAAACCTAATTAAAGAATAATCACACAACTTGAGCTGAACCCAGGAATTGAACCCACACCAGGGTCTCCCATACATATTACTACCAGTACCCATCTGTTTAGTTTCCTACTTCATTTGACACAGGATCTCCATAGACCACAATGGGCCATTGAATTCAATGGGCAAAAAATCTCAATGTTATAGATCTAGCCCATTCATTCCTATACACCAACAATAGACCATGGAGGCTGACTTCATACTCACCAAAATGATAATGTTTAATGGGTTAATTTATTCCTAAATTTCTGTACTTTCCTATTTTGTCTGTAGCTTGATGCATTGGACAAACATTTTAGCAGGAACTGGTGGGTTTGGATAAAACAGTCCCCCATAGGGCTACTGTAAGTGGTCCCCAAAATTTTTTGTGACACCCCTATGTCCATTTAATATATTGTTCAAGAGGATTACATTTTTTTATTGTATACAATTTTTTATCTTTTTGTATTCATTTTTAGAAACGAAAAGCTCTTCTGGAAAGACTAAGAAAAAAGGCAAAACTACATGGCGAGCTACATGAGCACTCTTTCCAAAACGATCCAGAGTGGCCAAGCATCAATGACATCCCAGGTGACATAGTTACATAGTTGCATAGTTACATAGTTAGTACGGTCGAAAAAAGACATATGTCCATCAAGTTCAACCAGGGAATTAAGGGGTAGGGGTGTGGCGCGATATTGGGGAAGGGATGGGATTTTATATTTCTTCATAAGCATTAATGTTATTTTGTTCCAGGAATGTATCTAATCCTGTTTTAAAGCTGTTAATTGTTCCTGCTGTGACCAGTTCCTGAGGTAGACCGTTCCATAAATTCACAGTCCTCACAGTAAAGAAGGCGTGTCGCCCCTTGAGACTAAACTTTTTCTTCTCCAGTGCCCCCTCGTCCTTTGGGGGGTTTAACCTGGAACAGTTTTTCTCCATATTTTTTGTATGGGCCATTAATATACTTATATACGTTTATCATATCCCCCCTTAAACGTCTCTTCTCAAGACTAAACAATTGTAACTCCTTTAATCGCTCCTCATAGCTAAGATGATCCATGCCCCATATTAGTTTAGTCGCGCGTCTCTGCACCCTTTCCAACTCCGCAGTGTCCCTTTTATGGACAGGTGCCCAAAACTGAACAGCATATTCCAGGTGAGGCCGTACCAATGCTTTATAAAGGGGGAGTATTATGTCCCTGTTCCTTGAGTCCATGCCTCTTTTGATACATGACAATATCCTGCCGGCTCTGGAAGCAGCAGCCTGACATTGCATGCTATTCTGTAGTCTGTGATCTACAAGTACACCCAGATCCTTCTCTACCAGTGACTCTGCCAGTTTAATCCCCCCTAAAACATACGACGCATGCAGGTTATTAGTACCCAGATGCATAACTTTACATTTATCCACATTGAACCACATTGAACTATAATGATCCAAGAATTGGGAATACACATTGGTGCAAGTGCCAAAATTGCAAAATTATGCCAACAAGAGATGAGAGCATCTGCTGCCAGGAGGAGGATATTCTTAATCCCCACTTTGATAAAGGACTTACTTGTATTCTACAACACGAGGAGTTATCCATCCACTGAACTTTTTTCTTTAAATCTCAAGTTGACTAAGTGCCAAAGAATTGTTAAAAAATCGCAATAGGTAATAATATTGTATTGTATATTAATTTTTATATCTTTTTTAGAAACATTTTTTTTATGTTTTTAAATATTACTCTCTTTTTTTGACCTTTTCATAAAACTTGAAAAATTAAAAATGTGCATATCAGCATTTCTCTGTGTTTACATGAACATAATTGCAGTTGCTATTACAATTCATTTTATTTTTTTTTTATTTTTTTGTGTGCAAATAATTTACCAATCTCAAAGTACATTTACACAAACTTTAGCGTATACGGCTGGGGGAGATTTTTTGTGTGCAAATAATTTACCAATCTCAAAGTACATTTACACAAACTTTAGCGTATACGGCTGGGGGAGATAAAACCGGGGGATCACGTATCCCTGCCATATGCTACCATATGTTAATTCCTTTCTATGAGCCGACCGGAGTGAAATGCCGATTCTGGTTGGCTCATTTTTGCCCTGTATGCGCTTTTTCCACAGACCTAAAGCCATAGTCGACCATGGTTTTACTTCACCTTTTTAGGTACGGTTGAAAGTGCATACGGGACAAAAATGAGCCAACCTCACTGAGGATCACTCCGGTCGGCTCATTGAAATGATTTACCATACGGCAGGGATACGGTAGCACATGGTTTTAGCTCCACCACAGCCTTATGAACTCGTGTAAGTGTAACAACATGATGTAGGTCTTTATAAGTCTTCCCCCACGATTGTGAAATTTGAATCTAAATCCACATATCTGTAAATTATTCATAATTTTTACACTATTTTAATCTTATTTTATTTGTAGGGTTATTCGCAAGTCCGCTTATAGATCCTACTCTTGTTTTGCGCATGGAATCCTTGGGCCTAAACGACGAAAGCCAATACCATCATGTGTTGTCAATTTTATTAGGTCTGAATTTCCAGATCCTGATGGGCAATATATTGGATTCCACTGGCCTGATGAATACCCAGCAAGTGACATGGCTGCTGATGTTTGATTCACTATGACACTTACTTTCTGCACTTTTCATGTTACTACAGTTTTACATTGCACTTTTATTGTTTACAATTTTTTTATGTTTATTTATCTTGTTATTTATATTATATTAATTAGTTATTTACATTTTTATGGTGGTTATTTTATTTTGTCTATTTTAATCTGTCTACACCAGTCATTTCCTAAACGTGGTCCCTCGGCACACTGCTATTCCATTTGACACTTCCCATTGTTGGAGTTTATTTTTCCGTTGATTTTTTTATTTCCAGCCCTGGCATGCTCGCTGATGACTGACGGCGCAGGGTGGAAGGGAAGCCTGCGTGCGAACTGCGCACAGTGTCCCACTCCCCCTTGCGGCCCAGTGAGGCAAAAATGGAGCCATGGTGAAGAAGCTGTAATACCTACGGTGCCACCGTCACTGCGGTGTCACCCAGGTCACCCTCTACCCACCCCAACTGTCAACCCTCCCCCCCCGTCCACACCCGTGTCACCATGTTCATCCTCCTGTCCTCACTGTCACACATGTTCCCCCTCCCCGTCAATCATGTCTACCCCCTATTCACATCTGTCACCCATGTACACTCCTCTACACCCCTGTTACCCAATTACACCCCTCTGTTACCCATGTACACTCCTCTACACCCCTCTATAAACCATGTACACTCCTCTACACCCCTCTATAAACCATGTACACTCCTCTACACCCCTCTATAAACCATGTACACTCCTCTACACCCCTCTATAAACCATATACACTCCTCTACACCCCTCTGTCACCCATGTACACCCCTCTGTTACCCATGTACACTCATCTACACCCCTCTGTTGCCCACGTAAAATAATTGCGGATCCTAATGTGTTTGTTTTGCATGTTTAACAGTGAAGAATTGTGTGTGGAATAAATAGTCAAGATGGCAACAATTCAAAGTAGAGAAGATATTATTTGTCAGTTGCTATATAAAGCAGAAATTTTAAATACATACCAACTGAAAAATAGATAATCCATACTCCTTGTATCTCGGCCAGCTGCAGCACCTGGCGTATGAGATAACCCCCGGTTTTCTATAAAATTTTACCTTGTTTAAAGGTAGTCTTATATGGCATATAAAAAAAATATTAATTCCTTAGAAACTGAATATTTTTGATTTACGTTTTTTTTTTTAACAATTGATGATTAAAATTTATTTTCTGTAATGAAAACATTTCACAAAAACAAGTAGTAATAATATTTTTAAATAAACAACACTATAATAATAAACCATTAATAAAAAAAAGTATTTTTTACTCATGAAAATATACATGAATATGCATGTTAAACAATATAGCACATAAACAAGTATATAGCACATAACAAACAAGTAAAAAATTAAAATCTTGAGTGGTGTTTTTCAACCATTGATTGTTTGTCTGGTTTTTCAATTGGTGCTATATTAGAAGGCATTGTTGACCGGCGAGAGGTCCAGTCTATGGAAATGTTTCCATCGGCAAGTCCCATTACATCCTGCATGATTTTCGAGACGAATTCCTGAGTGGTTGGCTCATACACTGATCGTACAAACCACTCTTTCCGGGCTTTTGAATAGGCAAGATTGTACCTCGGTGTGCCTAAAGGTCCGCTAGTTTCAGTCTCTCTTGTAACAACTGCTTGCACTCTATTCACATTATAATTATGGTCAAGAGCAGCAAGCTGTGTTCGAGCATACACCCCATCTGTACTAAAATGAAGTCTTTTAGGCCTATATTTTGTTAGTGAACTATGAAACACTTCCAGATCTCCAGTGTGACAAAAGTTGCTAAGATGTCTAAGGTCTTTTTGTAGTCTTGTATCCATGACAATTTTTCCAAGTTCAACATAACAGGCACTTTGTTTTTTAACCATTTTCGGGTGGACTGAATGTCCTCAGGGAGTTGGTCATGATGACAAGATGATTCCTGACCATTATGATCCTTCCAAAAATGAACGTTGGTGACATGGTACAAGACAGAGTTCCATCTGTTTACAAGTTCATCTGGATTGCATTCACAAGTATTAGAACTCCACCATAAATGATTTTTAATTGGTCCTATCCATTCTGCTAAATCTTGGCAGTTTTTAGTTTTTTTTTTGCTGACGGCAAGTAGCTTTTTTCCAATAGATTTAGCTAAGTGCCAGACATCAAACTGGTGACCAATTGTTTTATATTCCTCACGCAGCATTTTTCTGATGGATACGTGCCGGTCAGTGCAAATGATGTCTATGTCCACTTTATTTTGCAGTAGAAATTCCAAGGCATTCTTGCACGCTATTTTTTCAAGGGCAACAGAGGATAAACCAATACCGATTTGTTGAATGTTGAAATTCAATATTTTGTTAGTTTCTACATCCATCAATGTGTATATGCAATATTTTGCACTGTGCCCGGGTGAATCACATTGTCCATCTCCAGCAAAACATACTGCATGTTGTGATATTTTTTCCATTTCTAATTTTTGATTAATTGTCCAAGAATTTTCAATTGCAGGAAATATATATATTTTTTGGATACGGTAGTAAGTAGCCTGGCTAATTTCCAAAATATTAAATATTTTTAGGAACTGTTGGATTTTGATGTAAGTGTTTCCACTAGTAATGATAGCAGTAGCTAACTGTAAATTTCCAAATGGTTTCTTTCCCAATCGGGGCTGGCTCTGCCATATGCGTTTTAAATGTTTGGCCTCGCATTCAGCAAAGACTGAAATATATGATCCCTTTGTTTTTTTATACACTCTTAGTATTTTTTTTGTTGCAGGGTGGATTAGAGGTACAAGGCATCTTGTATAGTAATGTGTCCAAACAGCTTTCATAAACTATGAATTTTCTTTCTTCATGATGTGGTACATTTACATTTACAAATTTTTCACTCAGCACATGCTGACTGTCCTCTTCTTCGTAGTCTTCATCATCTGAATGAACTGAGTCTCCCTCATCATCACTTGAACTACTTTCATTTGTTGAGACTGGAGTTGTGATTGTTGATAAACTTTTATCTACTTCTAAAACAGATATAGGAGCATGCAGAGTAGATTCCTCCACAATAACAGTGACTTCAGGGTCTTCAATAGGTTGTATAGGTGAAATTGTCAATTCGGATAAAAGCGTGGCAGGTAGTAGTTCGTGTCTAGCTCTACAACTTTCTTGAAACTCAGGTACACTGTTAAGAGTTGCTGATCCAGTTGGTCCTATATTTTTTTTCGGAGTCAAAAATATTACACTGGCACCTTGCAATGGCTCCGAAGGCAGGTTTCCAAATACCAAGCTTTGTCTTGATTTTTTTTTTCTCAAGATTTTTTTTTTAACCAGTCTTCTGCATTGTATTTTTATAGAGAAAGTTGTAGGTTTTACTTGTATACACTGATTTCCGGTTCCCCAATTCCTGTCAAATATAGTTGCTGCTTCCTTTTTCGTTATCTCTGAGGCTTGTGGCTCCGTTTCAGTTGGGTTAACATGAGGTACAATATTTCGGCAGGTTGGGCACATTTCCCCTGGCTTTAAACCATTGAAGCTACGTCTTCATCCAATCTTTTCCTCTTTTGAGGATTCAGGATTTCAGCCTCAACTGCCTCGGCAGCTTGAACTTGTATATCCCGTGTAGGGAAAATACTAGGAACGGCAAAGGGGGTGAGCCTCTGTTTTCCTGTATTTGGATTAAAGGTATAGTCAGTAGTTTTAAAATGGGCTGAGCAGAGCCGATAATTGTTCGTTTTAGAGAGATGAATGTGGTCAACCAGTTCATCAATTTTGGGAAACTCTTGATCTGTAGCCAATAGCCATGCCATGATACGATCCCTCTCTCTTGGGAAGGAATGCATGATGATATTATGGTCGCCTTTTACGCTCCTTGACTTGCAACCGTTGACAATGCAGCCCGGCATTTTCTAAAGAAGAAAATGGAATAATGGATTTTAAAATAAATACTAAATATGTCTATATAAAAATATTAAAATTACATTATGTTTCTATTTTCTAGGAGAACATTTGAAAAATAATATTTATTGAAAAAGCACCATTCAAATAATAAATACAAGATTAATATGTTAGTTCACTAGTACAGTAATGTAACTCCTTCCAAAATTTTACAAAGCTTTCTAAATAATTTTAGTGCGGGAGCATTACATTATTGAACTGAGGCATAAGATAGTATCCACTATAATCTAAGAATGGTGCAGAATCACGTGGAATAAAATAGTGTCCATTAGTGGAAGATGTTCCCTATTGTGAATAGAGGCTAAAAAAATCTTTATAAATTATAGAGTAGTGTCATGTACTAAATGAAGATTGTAATTAACTATAAAACCCTTAAATACAGTAGAATATCTGAGAGCCTTTTAGTAATCTACTAAAACCACCCCCCATATGATTTTAACCACTGTGCCATATTATTTCACCTTGATCCGCCACTATGTCTACTACTAATTTTCACCCTACTATTTCATTGCCCCTTTATTACCTCTGTGTGGCATGAAGAGGAAATACATTTATGTATCTAAAGGTTGTTGGGTTGCCCAAAGCAAACAATCATATAGCTTTTTTGATGAAAGAAGCGATCTGAACGGTTGCCATGGGACACTCTTCAGCTTCACATCAGGACAAGTTGTTCTAAAATCACCCACACTATATTTATGTATTACATAACTTTATGTAAAATTTTTATGCAAACCTGAAAAGCGGCTCTGATAAGTAGTAGACAATAAAGCAAAAGAAAAGAGCTGTTGATGAGTCTTCTGAAAAAAATCAAAAAAGGATAATGTCACATTGACACACAGAACTAAACATCATTTTATTACTTAGATTTTTGATCTATGTTGCCCAGCTTTTAAAAAATTTAACACATAGACACCATAGGTGAACTAAGCCTAAATAGACAAAATTTATAACACAACAAATGACAACTTATCACAAGTTAACCCTACTAATCGCTTTTGAAAATGGGGATGTGGCTTCCATAAATGTGTGTAGCCTAGGACTGCACACACCAATACCAAAATATTATACACATAGTAGTACACGCAATTACGAAGCCATTACCGTCTCACTTGAGAACTGAGAGCACGCTCCACTGATCACAACATCACCGCTGTCCAGCCAAATCGTGGCATTGGTCCCTGAACCTAGTCCAATAACACCACCATCTGCATTTTCCAGCAAGAGGCACATACTGGCAAACCTTCATTCCGCTTGAAACTTGGTTAATATTGTAACAGCACTGCAAGGGTAAAAGAGTTCCACAGCGGAGGACTCAAGTAAAGCAGTGCGCCCCTGAATAACTCAGTACTCACCCCCACCCCACTAAATATCACTCATACAGCAGGGCTGTGAAGACAGGGTATATTGGGCAGAAAATAGAGGGACTCCAGCACAGCTACTAAACTCATTTTTACGTTTTATTTCGACTACATTGGCACAGTGATGTCCGTGCCAGCTACATGTAATGCTAAGACATTGATTATAACAAAAAAAATTTTTTATGTACATTTAGTTTATATTACATAATACAATTATGTATGTATTATTAAATGCCAACCTGTATAGCTGTTCTGTAGAGTAGTCAACAATAAACACAAATAAGATAGCTGTAGATGAGTCTTCTGAAAAATGAAAAGGAAAATGTCACATTGACATACAGACCAATACATCATTTTCCTAATTATGGTTTTGATCTATGTATCACAACTTGTTCCAAATTGAATGCATAGACACCTTATGGTGAACATTAGAGATGAGCAAACTTACAGTAAATTCGATTCGTCACAAACTTCTCGGCTCGGCAGTTGATGACTTTTCCTGCGTAAATTAGTTCAGCCTTCAGGTGCTCCGGTGGGCTGGAAAAGGTGGATACAGTCCTAGGAAAGAGTCTTCTAGGACTGTATCCACCTTTTCCAGCCCACTGGAGCACCTGAAAGCTGAACTAATTTATTGAGGAAAAGTCATCAACTGCCGAGCCGAGAAGTTCGTGACGAATCGAATTTACTGTAAGTTCGCTCATCTCTAGTGAACATAGGTTAAAGCATAAATATTGACACAATTGACGCCACAACAGATGACCACTTATCATAAGTAGTATAGCATCTGGTGTCCATTTTTTCAAGACAGTGGACAGGGCAACGCATAAAGATGTGTTACCCTGTCAGGTGCCCTCTCAGATGTCCAACCATCCTGCCTCAAAATTGATGTCCTGCAAAGTTTCCCTCTGGCGTGATTTGCGGGTAAAATCATGCAAGAACTGATACCAATCTTTTCTTTTTGACAGTTCACATTCATCAAGAATCTAAATTTAATGCCAGATGGGTGGACATGATGGAGGGCTTATGACAGGGTAACACAACTTTCTGCTTTCACCTGTCCGTTGGCAAGAAACAATGGACGCATGAGTCAATACAATTTATGCCAAGTTTTCATAAGTTATTCAATCAGTTGTGTCAATATTTAGGGTGAGACCACCTATGCAGGATACCTGATATATGTGAACCACACCATATAGCGCCACCTCTACCCTGTTAATATGTATTTTGAATACCATGTTACACAATTAAATTATTATGTTTTATTTTCAAGTTCATTAATTGTGAGGAATACAATTTTGCATTCTGTTGCCTATGTAGCTGGCTCTCCTTTATTTTGGTATAAAAACAATAAAATGGAGGGGAGTGCTTATTTCTCTAAAATTTTATAATTTTTTTTTAATTAATTTATATTATACGGTTTAGTAGTGGAACCAATCGTATAGATGTAGTCCATTACAAACGCAGGGATTAGCGTTTGTGCCAAAAAATAAATAACCAGGAAGCGGTAACCTCCAATTATTACCAAGTTCACAACCTAAAACGAGGTACCGGGAAGAGCCGGTACCAACAGGCCCAGAGCGTCCAAAATGGTGATCCTGGGCCTAGTTGTTAACAGGCTGGTGTTTTTTAGTCTGGGGAGGGCCAGTAACAATGGTCCTCGTCCACTCTGGTAATGTCAGGCTCTTGCTGTTTGTTTGCTATCTGGCAGAGACTGAAAAAATGGTGACACACACGTTGTTTGTCAAAAATAATTACCAAGATGGGGAAAAAAAAAAACGTGTGCAGTTCACCATATTTTCATTCTCAGCCAGATACCAACCAAACAGCAACAGCCTGACGTTACCAGGGTGGGTGAGGACCATTGTTACTGGCCCTCCCCAGCCTAAATAATGCCAGCCTGTTACCACCTAGGCCCAGTAGCGCCATTTTTGAATCTCCAGCCCTGTTGGTACCGGCTCTTCCTAGCACCCCTGTGGCGGTGGGTACCAGGGTAATAATGGGGGGGATAGCGCTAGCTGGTTTTGGCGCTAAAGCTAAGCCCTGACTTAGTAATGGATTCTGTTTACAAGACAGTTTCCACTACTAAGCCTTATAATGTAAATTTATTACACAAAAATAAAAAATTACAACACGTTTTATAAAAATTTTATTGAAAGAAGCACTACCACACAAGCTGTCAAAATATTTTTTTGAATTTACAACAAAATAAACGTAGTCCATCAGACAGAGTTGTAGCCCTTCACACGTATCTGAAATAAAAACTAAAAAAAAAGTTACTACATGCATGGCACTCACCCCTGTGGAGAACGTTTTTTTAATGTGGATGCTCCAACTTTTGATAAAAAAACAACCCCCATTTCCTGTGTGGGAATGATGGGAGTTGTAAATTAAAAAACATGTTGAGCCTAAAGATTTGCAACAGCAGAAGGCAACCCTTATCATGGGAGTTGTTGTTTAGAAACAGTTATTCATGTGTCTACTAAAATTACTGATGATGAATATAATGAAGTATATGTTTATTGGTCTCAAGAATGTTTTTATCATGTCAGTAAGCAATACATACACACACACATATATATATCTCTATGGATATATATATATATATATATATGGGTATATATATATGGGTGTGTATGTGTTAGCACACTTTTTAAGGATAGTTACTGGTCATATTTTATCCGTTTTAATACAGGTTTTTTTTATGAGGAGGAATGGGTGGTTTAAAACTGTTTTAAGCTGTCCTTATGCTTTTAATCTTCCCCAACAATACAAGATTTTAGAGAAAATTTTCAACCTGTACAACTTTAACGGAAAAAGTATGAATGAAATAACTAATAGCAAAAAACTGTTAAGTATAAAGCCTGATGGGCTGTGTTTGTGCGAGGGGCGGAAGTAATTATCTCTCCGTGCACTTCCAGGTGGGGCTCATTGGGAACAGGTGGGGGCGTGTGTATATAACTTCCCCCTCTCCTACAGGGGCGGAGCACGTGTCGTTTGTGGAATCTCTGCTTCCTGTGGCAGGCTGGTGTTTGAATCTCCCACAAAAATCTTCAGAGCTGCTGCTCACGGTGCGGAGGCCTCGCTGATCATGGGTCTGGGGTGGTGCTGGTGCGGCATCCTGGCAGCTCCGCTGGCTGTCTTATCTGGGGATGCTGTCTCACTCTGATTATAAGGTAATATTGGGCAGGTATGGTTCTGGCTGGCTCTGCCCGCAGCGGTAGTGGGGGCCAGGAGCGGCAAGCAGGTGAGTTAAATCGGTGCTGGGGGTGGTGCGGCCTCAGCATTTCGCGCAGCCCGCTAGCTGCCTCATGGCGACATGTGGACCGCCCGCCACCCACACAACTACAATTGTCTATGCCCTTGGGACAGGTTGCGGCAGCTGCCCAGTCCTCGTTAGGCGGTCCTGTCAGCTTGTCTGCTATCGTTAATCTAAAGTATAGTGTAATGCTCTGCGGAGGGTTGTTTCAATATAAAGTTTGCTGTATACAGTGTGGTGCAATGCTCTGCAAAGAGTCGTTTCAATATAACTTTTGCTGTTTGGTGCGGTGCTCTGCGGGGTATACGGTGCCCTTGCAGTATACGGTACAGTGTAATGCTCTGCAAAGGGTCTCGTTCCAATATAACATGTACTGTATAACGGTATAGTGCAGTGCTCTGCAGATGGTCTCGTTACAATATAGTATACATGATATACAGTTATGGTGCAATAATCTGCAGATGGTCTCGTTACAATATAGTATACATGATATACAGTTAAGGTGCAATGCTCTGCAGATGGTCTCATTACAATATAGTATACATGATATATAGTTAAGGTGCAATGCTCTGCAGATGGTCTCATTACAATATAGTATTCATGATATACAGCTATGGTGCTATGCTCTGCAGATGGTCTTGTTACAATATAATATATACTATATACAGTATAGTGCTATACTCTGCAGATGGTCTCATTATAAACAAACTTTATACAGTTAGTGCAATGCTCTGCAGATGGGATGGTTTCAATACCACATATTATATAGGGCATAGTGCAATGCTCTGCAGAGGGTCGTTACAGTTAGCATGTCCAGTGTGGTGCAGTGCTCTGCGAAGGGTCTCGTTGCAACACAGGGTGGCATTTACTGTTTGGTGTGGTGCAATACTCTGCAGAGGATCACGTTGCAGAGTAGCATATGCTGTGTGTGGTGATAAAGTGCTCTGTAGACTGTCTTGTTTCAATATAGTATATAGTAGGGTGCAATGCTCTGTAGAGATATAACATAGGCTACATCCAAATAAATCATAGTATACACAGTGTTATTTGCACGATCATGGTATCCATACGATTCATACGCTTGGTTTATTATGGGCATACACGCATTACTGGTACAAGGTGCACACGAGTAGAGCATCTTCACGGTTTGATAACTCCATGAGTTTCTTATTGTCCGTACTCTCATGGTTAATTCATACGCTTATGGCACACTGCTCGTAGGCGCTTAGTATGTATACAGTTTCATGTGCTAATATCATTATATACGGTACATATACTCACTGACGATACATTCACAGCATTTATACTGGGCAAACTCGTTTATGCTGTTCACCTCATGGTTATTCTCTCACTCACTGGTGTTTTACACGGTCCACAAACTTGGCATTAATGCTGTTCACATATTCTTGGCATGTTCACGGTCTTACGTTCTTTCTACCATGTTACGTTCATGGCAATCAAACACCTCGTAATTATCACTGGTTCATACGCTCAAAGTATCATTCGGTTCATATGTTAATGGTATTTCATACTGGTTACGGCAGTATACTGCCTATAGCAATTATACGGTTCATACACTCATGGCAGTTATAGTGGTCACACTCTCACGGTTCTTAAGTTGTTCACATGTTCACCGCAGGGTTCATACAGTTCATACGCTCATGGCGGTTGTATTGGTTGCACGGTCATGGTTTTGTTCACGCGTTCACCGCATTCATACACGCAGGTTTTATACGCTCATGGCAGTTACATTGGTCACACGGTTATGGTTTTGTTGTTCACACGTTCATCGCATTCATACACGCAGGGTTCATACCCTCATGGCAGTTATATGGGTTACACGGTCATGGTTTTGTTGTTCACGCGTTCACCGCATTCATACACGCAGGTTTCATACGCTCATGGCAGTTACATCGGTCACACGGTTATGGTTTAGTTGTTCACACGTTCATCGCATTCATACACGCAGGGTTCATATGCTCATGGCAGTTATATTGGTTACACGGTCATTGTTTTGTTGTTCACACGTTCATCGCATTCATACATGCCTAGTTCATACGCTCATGGCAGTTATATTGGTTACACGGTCATTGTTTTGTTGTTCACACGTTCACCGCATTCATACATGCAGGGTTCATACACTCATGGCAGTTATATTGGTTACACGGTCATGGTTTTGTTGTTCACATGTTCACCGCATTCATACACGCAGGTTTCCTATGGTTCTCACACATAGTGACATGCTGTTTCGTGCAGTTGTGGCCACGCGCTCATAGCATGTTCACAGCATTATACTGCTCATAGTACTCATACCTCATAGCGTCATACCACATATTAATTCGTAGCACATATGCTCGACGCTTATACTGCACATGTACTTGTAGCGTTTATACTGCACATACACATGGCCTACATCAGGCACATACGCTCTTAGCATTGATATCGCAAGTATACTCATAGCATTATACTGCTCATAGTATCATATCACTATACGCTCATAGCATTTATACCACATACACGCTCGTTGTATTCATACCACAGACATGTTCACGTCATGTATATTGCACATAGAATTGTAGCAATACACTACACGGACATTCGTAGCATTCATTCTGTACATACGATGGTAGTAATTATTATGCTGACACGTTGTAGTACTTATTCTGCGTACATGTAGCATTCATTCTGTTATGTTATCTGCACTAACATCCATAGCGTTTACTGTACATGGGTAATGGTATTTATTCTGCATGTTCATCCATAGCGTCTACACTACACACATGCTCCTGTAGCTTTTACTGTACGTATGTTTATAGCATTCATTCTGTGTATTCGTGCATAGTCTTTTATACGGAAAGTTCACTCAGGTTTGTCAGGATGTAGCCCTATTGCCTGAATCCTCTTCAGGTTAAGGGGTCAATGTCGGTTGCTACTGACTTGTTCAGAGCAATCGCATTGTTGTTTATTGTCATGTTCTCAGGTCAGATACAACCTCCTCTGTTGTATTTCACGACTAAGTTATCAGTCAGTTATAGAACACATATTCAACTATCCGGCACAGGTACTCGTTCAAGGGTGGTCATCATTTTAGTGGCACTAATCGGCTGTTCAATACCCGGTCACCTGACTCGTTCCTTCAGGGGTTGAATCGCGGTTGTTACTGACTCACATTCAGAGCAACCAATTTCAGGAATAGTCACAATGTTAACCTGTTGCCTGACTCCTCTTCAGGTTAAGGGGTAATGTCGGTTGCTACTGACTCGTATTCAGAGCAATTTTGTCGTTGGTGTATTTGTTATGACCTGACACGTTTTCAGGTCAGATACAACCTCGTCTGTTGTATTTCTCGATTATGTTATTTCGTTATAGTACACAGATTCAACTCTCTGGCATAGTTGCACGTTACGCTCATAGTCTGGTTACGTTCATAGCTTTATTTTGTTGTACTGCACATGGGTAATAGTTTTTCTGCATTTCCATCCTTAGAGTCTACACTACACATATGCTCCCGTAGCTTTACTGTACTCATGCTCATAGCTTTCATACTGCATATTCGTGCATAATGTTTATACGGAAAGGTTATACAGCTTTGTTAGGATGTTGCCCTATTTGCCTGACTCCTTCAGCTTAAGGAGTTAATGTCGGTTGCTACCGACAAATTTTCAGAGCAATTACATTGTGGTTCATTGTCACGACCTGAGACGTTCTCAGGACAGATACAGCCTCCTCCGTGGTATTTCATGACCACGTTATCAGTTACTTATAGTAGACATATTCAACTATCCGGCATAGTTGCACGTTGTCTATCTTTTTAGATATATGTTTACACTTTATTTTCTAGGCATGTATGAGGTACTCATAATGATGTTAGAGCATAAATTCATAACGTTCCTTACGTTTTCACGGTACTTACGCTCCCAGCTTGTGTATGATACATGCACCAGTACACAGCATTTGTTGCATACTACCATAGTTGTATGCGGGTAGGTTATGTGCATTCGTTCCTAGTGTTGAATAGCAGTTGCACCTCTGGCTGTACATATATTTACAAGACACGATTACAGTATTCATATGGTGCTTACATTCATTGCAGATATATCGAGCACATATTCTTAAACCTCCTACGTCTGCAGGGGGGGATGCACCACATAGGTTATTGTTAGACATGTCTCAGAGCAATAACATATTAAGTAGCGACTTGTAGTTGGGTATACTGTTAGCAGGTTATGCCGCACATACGGTTAACATGTTTCATGTGGTGCACACAGGGGAGGTAGATCCTTTGCTTAGGGTATTGGACACAATTGGTCATTTTTGTTACTGACACGCCTTCAGAACAACACGCCAGCTTCATACAGGTATCTTGTCATGAATACTCATGATGTTACCCTGTTGCCTGACTCCTCTTCAGGTTAAAAGGGGTAATGCCAGTTGCTACTGACTCGTTTTCAGAGCAATTTTGTCGTGTTATATTTGTTATGACCTGACACGTTTTCAGGTCAGATACAACCTCGTCTGTTGTATTTCTCGATGACGTTATAATTTTGTTATAGTACACAGATTCAACTATCTGGCATAATTGCACGTTCTCTTTTAAGGAGGGCCAGCATTTAGTTGCAGATATATTCTGCATTTAATACACAGTTTCATGACTCATTTCTTTAGGATCGGGGATTGAATCATGGTTGCTGCTGTCTCATTTCAGAGCAATTGATTTGACATGGTTATGTAGGTAATCTGACACGTTTCAGATAGTATACAATTTCAATATGGCATTTCACACTTACGTATTTGAGAAAAAAAAAAGTGGTTTACAAAGACCTGTGACGTTTACAGGCTCGATGGTTCCGCGGGGACCTGTGACGGGTTCAGGCACGACGGTGTCACAAAGACCTGTCAGGTCTACAGACATGATGGTTCATCTAAACACTGGTCACGTCTACAGATACGTTGCTCTCGCAGGGAGCTGTCATCTGCAATGGGTCATCACTTCCAAGTCCAGTTGGGTCAGTACAGTGGCTAGTTAGGTATGTCTGTTACAGTCTCAATCAGGTAAGGTGCCTTCGTGAACCTTGTCATGCGACATGACCCACACGATCTATCAGGTAGATAGGTATTTCTTGTCATTTACCTGTCAGTTTAGTTTTTGCCTCTTAAATAGCAGGGGATTGGTGCTTGTCAGACCTGCCATGAAGTTAGCCTTTCCGTGTCCATTTGAAGTAATGTCACAAGTAGGGATGGTGATAGGTATAGTTCAGTTAGTATTTGGCAGGGAAGGTTATTCTCAGGTTGATTCTTTACAGATGGACGTTACTACCACGGTTTCAAAGGTATGGTTACCACCTCTAGTAGTCACTAGTTGGTCAGGGCTACTCTTTCAGCACATTAGGTATAGTCTACTTCGGGTATGTGAAGATTGATGCTGGATGTAGGATGTTTTATTTCAGGAATTGTATTCATCCTAGCATGGTTGCTTTTTGCCCTCTATAGGCGTGCCCTCATTGCGCGGTTATGGCACAACTCAGACCGCTATGCTAGGGTAAGATCTTGTATAGGTATGTAGGCAATCTTTCCTGTCACTAGTACACGTATGGAGCCCCGATCACAAGTATAAAGCCTGATGGGCTGTGTTTGTGCGAGGGGCGGAAGTAATTATCGCTCCCTGCACTTCCAGGTGGGGCTCATTGGGAACAGGTGGGGGCGTGTGTATATAACTTCCCCCTCTCCTACAGGGGCGGAGCACGTGTCGTTTGTGGAACCCTCCCAACCCTCCCTTATCTTATTCCTTCACTATAGTGCATGCCCTCTATAGGCGTGCCCTCATTGCGCGGTTATGGCACAACTCAGACCGCTATGCTAGGGTAAGATCTTGTATAGGTATGTAGGCAATCTTTCCTGTCACTAGTACACGTATGGAGCCCCGATCACAAAATATATTAAAGAAAGTGGTTTTATTGCCCCTGTGAATAATTTTAATGGAGAGAAATGCAGGAAAATATGGAAGATGGCAAATATGATTTATCTTTTTAATTCACAGAAAGATCTGGCCTGAAGCTGCATACACGAGTGTCTTCCATGCCGGGCATTCCAGCACCGAAGAAGGATGGCCAACACTGCAGTATGCTCGAGGGAGGGCTGCCAGGAACCCGAGACCGTGTACCACCTTTTCTGGACTTGTTTTTATGCAAAAAGGATATGGACTAAAATACTCCCTCTGGTGAAGAAGATAACAGAAATAAAGGACTTAAACTCTGCAGCTGTTTTTTATGGATGTCTGGAATGCCCAATACGGACTCAAGAGATAATGGCATGGAAGATCATAAACTATGTTAAAGCAGCTCTATGGAATGCCAGAAACATTTTACTTTTTAAACATGAGATTTTATCTGTGAATGATGTTTTAGCTCTTTGTAGTAGTGATATGTACCAGTACTTTTTATTAGACAAGAATTATTATCCTTTATTAGCTAGAAAATGGTATTTTAATGAATGGAACGCCCTTTTGTAAAGCCACCAAGTGCCCATTTTAAGTGTATTATGATTGTATTTATGTGAACTTTTATTGTTATATGTGATTTTATTATCAAAATTTGTTTTTATTGAAAAAATTATATTTAAAAATCGTAATGCACTTTGTAAAATTTTATGAATTCTAAATAAAAAGATACCCCTCAGGGGTAGCCAAGTTAAAAAAAAAAATCTGTTCTTATCAGTTTAATATCTGATACGTCCCCTATCTGGGGACCATATATTAAATGGATTTTTGAGAATGGGGGACGATTTCGAAGCTTGCTTCCGTCGCCCTATGCATTGACCCAATATGGCAGTATCTTCGGGTACAGTGCACCACCCCCTTACAGGGTTAAAAAGAGAGATTCCTACTTTCATTGCTACCTGCTTGCTGGCTAGCCAGCTAGCCAGCCCTGTGGGTCTTGCTGCTGCTGCAGCCAAAAAACAAAAGGTGGTGCTGCTGCTGCTTGTGTCTGGCCGCTGTTGGAGCGTCCAGGCACAGGACTTCTGCTGCTGCTGACTAAATGGCCTCCTTAATTGGATCATCTGAGCAGCCAGCACACCTGTGCAGGTAGGGCATGACATGATAGGTAGCTGCCTTATAGCAGGTGGGTGCTGAATGTTCCTAATTGACATAACATGGGGGGTCTCCTGGCTGTTCACACAGGTGTGTCATTGCTGTACATTGACCATGCATTGCTTCTGTGGTATTGCAAAGGCAAAGACAAATGCTTCCAGCCATCCATTGCACTAATGGATTGGTCATCAGCTGGCTGTCTATGTCCCGCATCAATATAGACCAAAGTACAGAGGGTTAGGCTATGCTATTGTGCACCTACCTAATGCATCAGAAGGTGCGAGGCCCTTGCTAAATTCTGTGCACAGACTTTGAGATCTATGCTTTAGACTGTATCTAAACCTGCTCCAACATGGACTGACATTCTGACCTACTTTCAGCCGATGCGACTTGTCTGTCGCTGAACAGTCGCTTTTTATGTATTCAGCACCTATGTATAATGTTGTAAAAATGCTCTAGAAGCTAAAGTCGCAGAAATGTCACACATATTTGGCCTGCAACTTTCTGTGCGACAAATTCAGACAGGAAAAATCAGTATAAATCCTTAGAAAATTATCCCCCAGTGTCTCCATCTGCTGGCGGTATTGAATAAGCATTGCTGCACTGATAGGGTATGCATTAGACGAAAAAAAAGAAGAAAAAGAAGAATAATACGCTGAGAAAAGAGGCGAAAAGGAGAAAAACGTGAAAAAACTTGAAAAAAAAGTAAGAAAAGGGAAAAAAAGGTGGAATTGGGTTTAAAAGTCATTTCGGCGGAGAAATATATATATATATATATATATATATATATATATATATATATATATATATATACGCACACACACACATATATATATATAAACGTATTCTCCGTTGAGATATTGCAGCCGCTGCTGTGTCCAGGCCCAGGAGCCTTAGCACTGTGCTGTGATGTCACTCAATACCACTGACATCACTAGGTGTAAACAACATCTCACCTTTGCTGTGTATGTGACTATGGAGCTGGTTGGTGATGTCGTCTATTATGGCCTTCATAGAAGCAACAGGAGATTGTTGCATCCATCTAGAACCCTTAGAACTACAGTGCTATGATGTCACTCACTTCCACAGGCCTTGCAGAGTGTAAACAACAACAACCCAGCTTTGTTGTGTATGTAACCATAGGGATTGTGATGTCGCCTAGAACCTTCACAGCAGCGACAGCTTTATGAGGAACATCAGCACTGCTCTGCCTGAGCAGAACAATCACCGCCATAGGTTGTCAAATAACCCGGATTTAACCCACACAAGTAAGTCCAATAGGGTGCAGGCATGTCCTCTATGCTTACAGCTTCCCATGGGTGTTGGTTTGATACCGTTTGGGGACAGCCAAGGAGGCATCTGCAGGCAACAAAGGTAGGTGTGTGCTTGTGTGTGTGTTTCCTATGCAGATCCTAAGCCCAGTGTCACATGCAAGTAGGAGGAGTAAGAAGGGTTCCTGGCAAATCCGGGTTATGGGTTGCATTTAAAAAGGCCCCGTGGGAGTGCAATGGGCCCCTGTCTTGCTGCTTAGCAATAATGGTATGGGTTTAGGTTCTGCTGTGTGTACTGGTGGTTGACTGCCCCCCAGCCCAGAGTGTGCATGGGAAATTGTCTGGCAGCCTCCCTTCCAGCAAGCAGTGATAGTGCCCATGAAGGGGACCTTGTTGGGCCCGCCCCTTTCACGGTTATCGCTTCTCGGCCTTTTGGCTAAGATCAAGTGTAGTACCTGGCAGGGGAGATACCATGATCGCTACGGTCTGAAGAACTCCAAGCATTGTGGTAGAGATTTTGCGTAGTACGATTGCAGTACTTTTCGTTCTTACTAGAACCGCATTCCTCTAGAGCATACCACCTGAAGATTGTCTCCTGCCTGCCTCGGAACATCTGAAGAAGAAGATCTTGAAGACTGCAGCTCCGGAAGAAGCCGACGAAGAACCTGGAAGAAGGGAATCGGCGGTTAATTCCGGAACAGCGGCGAAGACGAAGGCGGCGCAGAATCTTTTTGAAGAAACTCGCTGCCTCTGGAGAAGGATTTGCATAGCTCCTCCCACCGGGAACGGATCTGCATAGCTCCTCCCACCCGGGAAAGAAGACTTTGCGAAGCCTCTCTCCACAAGGAAGCGGAAAAGAGCCTGCTGGAAGAAGCCATGGCCTCAACCAGCAAGTCCACCCAGGAGGCTGCAGGGCAAGGCCTGGAGGTCCAGCCCCAACCACAGCAAGCTTCAACCTCCACCATGGCAAAGCAGAAGGGCGGCAGAATTCCCAACCTGGAAGCTCCAATCCTGGAGCCCTGGATGAGGCAGACTGTTGCCTTGAAGCTCAAGCCCGTGGACGGAAGGGTGCCGGACATGTCCCACGACGTGTTCTGCAAGAAGATGCTGGCGGATCAAGGCTTCCCCACGGCTGACACCCTGGGAATAGCAACCTTCTTTTCGGGAATCTTCTACATCACCTTTGCCACCATTGGGACCTGTAGAAGATACTGGGAGGTGGTGAAAGCGGCGAGTCCCGAATCCCCTTTCTCTCGCTTTGTGGGCAACTGCCTTATTCAAAGAGAGGAGAGGCGGGTGACGGTCTCAATGCGGAACCCACACACCCCAGGCACGGACATCTCGACCTTCCTGAAGCGCTTCTGCACCGTGGTGAGGGAGCCCACCCGCATCCTGAACTCACTCGGATACTGGACCTGCAAGTGGTCTGTGGTCGTCAGACTCAACAAGAACCCTGCTTCTCCAGACGGACTACAGCACCTGCCAACGACATTTTCCTTGGGCAACTCCACAGGACTTATCTTCTACCCGGACATGCCGCAGACCTGCAGGAGATGTGGCAAGATGGGCCACGAGGGCAAGGACTGTACGGAGGATGCCTGCAGGTATTGCCGTGTGACAGGTCACACGACCAAGGACTGCCCCAAGAGCAAGACCTGCAACCTCTGCGGACTGGCAGCCCACAGCTACAAGGACTGCCCCCAGAGGGAGAGAACATGGGCATCTGTGGCAGCGAGAGCACCAAAGCCAGCCCCAGCTCCGGAGCCAGCACCACGGATGGCCAAGCCGACCAAGGAGGGTAAGAAGGCGAAAGCCACCACCCCTGCCCCGTCCCGTCCCGTCCCTCCCCTGCCCCGTCCCACCCCTGCCCCATCCCGTCCCACCCCTGCCCCATCCCGTCCCACCCCTGCCCCTCCTGCCCCACCCCTGCCCCTCCTGCCCCATCCCGTCCCACCCCTGCCCCGTCCTCCCCTGCCCGGGCACTCTCTCCTGCCCCCCGCCCCACTCCTGGAAGTTGAATTGTGCCCTGTTGGAGCAGAGGGAGGTCATGGAGGAACTTAGGGATGCGTACCTTGTATGGCGAAATGACAAATGTCTGTTCAAGTGCATCAGCGATTGGTGGGAATATGTTAAAGTCGAATTCCGTTGTTTCTTTCAGGCAAAAGGCAGACAACAGGCGTGTGCGAAGAAGTGGGACTTCAGGAAACTGCAGCGCGAGCTGCGGTCCCTGCAGGACCTGCTCCAGTGTGGCTGGGACGTCAGGGAGGAGCTGGAGGAGACCAAAAAGAGCTTGAAAAGGCACTTTGAGGAGGAATCCAAGCAAATCGTCTTTCGTTCCAAGGTGGAGAACCTGGAGAAGGGTGAGAAATGTAACTTTCTTTTTCAGGAAGCTCCATGCCGGCCACACGCCCCTGACTGAGCTACGAGATGAGACCGGACACATGAGGAGCGGCAAGGAGGAAGTGATGGGGGTCGTCCACGACTTCTACAGCAACCTCTACGCCCCCAAGTCATCCGACCCCGAAGCCGCCGAGAGGTTCCTGTCAGGTGTCACTAACGTTGTTGATCCCGCAGGTGCGGCTGCTATGGACGATCCCTTGACGGTGGGGGAGCTGCTCTCTGCCGCTAAATCCTTTAAGCCCGGCAGGACCCCGGGCAGTGACGGTCTCCCGGCCGAGCTCTACGTAGCGCTGGGTGACCTGATCTGTCCGGACCTGTTGGAGGTGTACGAGGAGATGGTGGTGGGGGGCAGAATGCCTCCGTCGTTGAGGGAAGGGATGATCACGATCTTGTATAAGCGGAAGGGGGAGAGATGTGACCTGAAAAACTGGCGTCCCATCTCTCTCCTGAACGTGGACTACAAGATCCTCGCCAAGGTGCTGGCCAACAGGCTGAAACCTGTCATGGGGCAGATCGTCCATCCGGACCAGACCTGCAGCATTCCTGGCCGCAGGATTGCTGACAGCCTTGCCCTTGTGAGAGACACGGTCCATTACATCCAGGACCGCGGGGGCCACGCCGCCCTGGTCAGCTTAGATCAGGAGAAGGCGTTCGACCGTGTCTCCCACGCATTCATGGACAGGGTTTTGCGCAGGCTGGGTCTGGGGAAGATGTTTTGCTCTTTTGTTAACGTTATGTATTTTGACATTTACAGCACGGTGTTGGTGAACGGCTGGAAGACTGACCCCTTTTCTATTCTTTCAGGGGTTAGACAAGGCTGCCCTCTTTCACCTCTCCTTTTTGTTTGTGTTATAGAGCTCTTCGCTGAGACTATCCGGCAGAATGGAGAGATCAGAGGGATCACCGCACCAGGACCAGATCGCCACGAGGTCAAGTGCTCGCTCTACATGGACGACGTGATCGTCTTCTGCGCTGACCAGCGTTCGGTGACTGCACTCGTCCAGACCTGCGAGGACTTCGGCAGAGCTTCGGGGGCAAAAGTCAACTGCGGGAAGTCGGAGGCCATGCTCTTCGGGGAATGGCACCTGGCTTCTTCCGCCCCCTTCCCCTTTACTGTTAAGCCGGACTTCATTCAAATTCTTGGAGTCTGGTTCGGGAAGGAAGGAGCGGCCCTTAAGTCTTGGCAAGACCGACTAGGAAGGATAAACTCGAAGATCGGATTGTGGAGCTCCAGAAAGCTCACGATGGAAGGCAAGGCACTTGTCCTGCGGAGTGAAGTTTTGCCTGTGCTCCAATATACCGCACAGGCCTGGCCTCCCCATACCACCGTTTGCAAGGCCATCACCCGGACAGTGTTTGGCTTTGTCTGGGGCAAAATGGACAGAGTCAAGAGGACCGTGATGTACAAGGAACCCCGCAAGGGTGGGAAGGGAATACCCGACATCCCCGCTCTGCTGAGGGCCTCCTTTGCATGTGTCACGGTGCAGCGGACTCTTGTTGAAAAGACTGGCTCAGCGGGCAGGTCCATGTCTCGCTTGCTTCTCATGCCCCTCTGGAGACAGCTGGGCTGGGACAAGTGGGACAGCTCCATCCCTTACAACTGGAACACTCCCTGGTTCTATGGGGATGTTGTCCGGTTTGTGAGGGAGCACCAGCTGGAAGGACTGAAACCCGACCTATGGAAGCCGAAGACAATCCACAAGCTCATCCGAGCTAAGGACTTGACCGAGCTGGTTCCGGGACTCCCCGCAGCCACTGCAGAGACAGTTTGGAACAATGTGGCCTCAAAGCGGCTTACCAATGGACACAAGGACTTGTCGTGGATGGCCTTCATGGGAGGTCTCTCTCTCAGGTCATTCATGCATGCCCGCAACCTGTGCAAGACCCGGTACTGCCCTAGTTGCCCCTATGTGGAGGAAACATCTTTCCATGTGTTTTGGCAGTGCCCCTTTGCACAGGGTCTGTTGGACGCCCTAGAACATGAACTCAGAGACTCAGTGCCCAGGAGCTGCCTATCGTACCATTCGGTGCTTTACGGCCTGTTCCCTGGGACCCACGACGTGGAGGCCATCCAGGAGGCCTGGCGCCTTATGAACTGTTTTAAGGACGCAGTGTGGCTTGCCAGGAACCGCCTCGTGATCAACAGGGAAAACATGTCCGTCCGGGACTGCCGCAGGTTCATCAAGAACCTGCTTAGAGACTATTCCATCTTGAACAGCTCGTCCGTTGATGAGGAAGAAGAGGAGTGAAGACCCCTCTACTTCTCCCATGTCTCCCTGAAGATACAGCCCAACAGTTTGGCCCTGTGATCCGCCCCCTCCCTACCCCCACATAGTCGCCCACACCCCTACCCCGATCACAGATTGTATTATTTGGTTTTTGTTTGATCTCTTGTGCCTTTCTATTGCAGGATTGAGCTGAATGTTAGAGTAGCATGGTGTGCGATGTATAGCTTAGGGAACCTTTGCTGTGTATTGTACTATCATGCTTTGTGTGACTGTAATTTATTGTACGACTTGTAATGACTGAACGGAAATAAAGCTCTTTCAATCAAAAAAATCTGTTCTTATCAGTTTAATATCTGATACGTCCCCTATCTGGGGACCATATATTAAATGGATTTTTGAGAACGGGGGCCGATTTCGAAGCTTGCTTCCGTCGCCCTATGCATTGACCCGATATGGCAGTATCTTCGGGTACAGTGCACCACCCCCTTACAGGGTTAAAAAGAAAGATTCCTACTTTCATTGCTACCTGCTTGCTGGCTAGCCAGCTAGCCAGCCCTGTGGGCCTTGCTGCTGCTGCAGCCAAAAAACAAAAGGTGCTGCTGCTGCTGCTTGTGTCTGGCCGCTGTTGGAGCGTCCAGGCACAGGACTTCTGCTGCTGCTGACTAAATGGCCTCCTTAATTGGATCATCTGAGCAGCCAGCACACCTGTGCAGGTAGGGCATGACATGATAGGCAGCTGCCTTAAAGCGGGTGGGTGCTGAATGTTCCTAATTGACATAACATGGGGGGTCTCCTGGCTGTTCACACAGGTGTGTCATTGCTGTACATTGACCATGCATTGCTTCTGTGGTATTGCAAAGGCAAAGACAAATGCTTCCAGCCATCCATTGCACTAATGGATTGGTCATCAGCTGGCTGTCTATGTCCCGCATCAATATAGACCAAAGTACAGAGGGTTAGGCTATGCTATTGTGCACCTACCTAATGCATCAGAAGGTGCGAGGCCCTTGCTAAATTCTGTGCACAGACTTTGAGATCTATGCTTTAGACTGTATCTAAACCTGCTCCAACATGGACTGACATTCTGGCCTACTTTCAGCTGATGCGACTTGTCTGTCGCTGAACAGTCGCTTTTTATGTATTCAGCACCTATGTATAATGTTGTAAAAATGCTCTAGAAGCTAAAGTCGCAAAAATGTCACACATATTTGGCCTGCAACTTTCTGTGCGACAAATTCAGACAGGAAAAATCAGTATAAATCCTTAGAAAATTATCCCCCAGTATCTCCATCTGCTGGCGGTATTGAATAAGCATTGCTGCACTGATAGGGTATGCATTAGACGAAAAAAAAAGAAGAAAAAGAAGAATAATACGCCGAGAAAAGAGGCGAAAAGGAGAAAAACGTGAAAAAACATGAAAAAAAAGTAAGAGGAAGAGAAGGGAAAAAAAGGTGGAAATGGGTTTAGAAGTGATTTCGGCGGAGAAATATATATATATATATATATATATATATACGCACACACACACACACATATATATAAACGTATTCTCCGTTGAGATATTGCAGCCGCTGCTGTGTCCAGGCCCAGGAGCCTTAGCACTGTGCTGTGATGTCACTCAATACCACTGACATCACTAGGTGTAAACAACATCTCACCTTTGCTGTGTATGTGACTATGGAGCTGGTTGGTGATGTCGTCTATTATGGCCTTCATAGAAGTAACAGGAGATTGTTGCATCCATCTATACAGGCCTACCTCCTCCCCTACAGCCTGCCTGTCCATCTCCAAAAATACCCTTTTTAATAATTATACGCTCCTCCTTTGCATTGAAAAAAAGCAAACAAAAAAAGTTGCCAGATGTGGCCATCCTTTCATCCATTTGCCCTTCTACATCTATTTTCCCAAACCATGTACTCATACTGTTATTATGCCGCCAAGTAATTAGACTACCAGGCCCAAAAATTATGGATTATAAAAGGATAGCAGCATTAGTGAAAAATACACATTTTGAACCCAAAAACCCATTTGAATTTTTAAGTTCAAAATACAGGCCTACCTCCTCCCCTTCAGCCTGCCTGTCCATCTCCAAAAATACCCTTTTTAATAATTATACGCTCCTCCTTTGCATTGAAAAAAAGCAAACAGTAAAGTTGCCAGATGCGGCCATCCTTTCATCCATTTGTCCTTCTGCATCTATTTTCCCAAACCATGCACTCATTATGTCGCCAAGTTGTTAGACTACCTGGCCCAAAAATTATGGATTATAAAAGGGTAGCAGCATAAGGGAACATTACCGTGTTTATCGGGGTGTACAACACACCGGCCTATAACAAGCACCCTCATTTTACCAAGGATATTTGAGTAAAAAAAAGTTTTTACCCAAATATCCTTCATTAAATGAGGGTGCGTGTGTGTGCATGTGTATACCCCGATACACTGCTTCTCAACCCACAGAGCCCCCAGGAAAGGCAGGGGGAGAGAGGCCGTCGCTGCCTGCTTCTCTTTCCCTGCCTTTCCTGGGGTCTAGAGTCCTGCTACCGCCGCTTCTCTCCCCCTGCTATCGGCGCCGCTGCTCCTTCTCTCTCCATGGCTATCGGTGCCGCTGTCCCATTGCCAGCGCCGATAGCCAGGGGGAGAGAAGCGGCGTCGGCAATGGGGCAGCGGCACCGATAGCCAGGGGGAGATAAGGGGCAGCGGCACCCATTGCCGTCGCCGCTGCCCCGTTGCCTCCCCCATCCCTAGTTGTATAATTACCTGTTGCCGGGGTCGGGTCCGCGCTGCTTCAGGCCTCAGGTGTGCGTCCCCTGCATCATTGCTATGCGTTGCGAGACGCAATGACGAGTGACGTCACTCGTCATTGCGCCTCGCCATGCAGCGCATAGCTCCTCCTTTGCATTGAAAAAAGCAAACAGTAAAGTTGCCAGATGCGGCCATCCTTTCATCCATTTGTCCTTCTGCATCTATTTTCCCAAACCATGCACTCATACTGTTATTATGTCGCCAAGTAATTAGACTACCAGGCCCAAAAATTATGGATTATCAAAGGATAGCAGAATTAGTGAAAAATACACATTTTGAACCCAAAAACCCATTTGAGTTTTTAAGTTCAAAATACAGGCCTACCTCCTCCCCTACAGCCTGCCTGTCCATCTCCAAAAATACCCTTTTTAATAATTATACGCTCCTCCTTTGCATTGAAAAAAAGCAAACAGTAAAGTTGCCAGATGCGGCCATCCTTTCATCCATTTGTCCTTCTGCATCTATTTTCCCAAACCATGCACTCATACTGTTATTATGTCGCCAAGTAATTAGACTACCTGGCCCAAAAATTATGGATTATAAAAGGATAGCAGCATAAGGGAAAAATACATATTTTGAACCCAAAAACCCATTTGAGTTTTTAAGTTCAAAATACAGGACTACCTCCTCCCCATCAGCCTGCCTGTCCATCTCCAAAAATACCCTTTTTTAATAATTAAGCACTCTTCATTTGCTTTGGAAAAACAAACAGTTAAGTTGCCATATGCTGCTATCCTTTCATCGATTTGTGCTTCTACACCTATGTTCCCAAACCATCATACACTCATACTGTTTTCACTTTGCCAAGTTATCGGACAACCTGGCCCCAAAATTATTGATTATAAAAGGATAGCAGCATAAGGGAAAAATACACATTTTGAACCCAAAAAGCCATTTGAGTTTTTAAGTTCAAAATACAGGCCTACCTCCTCCCCTACAGCCTGCCTTTCCATCTCCAAAAATACCCTTTTTAATAATTATAAGCTTCTCCTTTGCATTGAAAAAAAGCAAACAGTTAAGTTCCAAGATGCGGTCATCCTTTCATCCATTTGTCCTTCTGCATCTATTTTCCCAAACCATGCACTCATACTGTTATTATGTCACCAAGTAATTAGACTACCTGGCCCAAAAATTATGGATTATAAAAGGGTAGCAGCATAAGGGAACATTACCGTATTTATCGGGGTGTACCACGCATCCGCCTATAACACACACCCTCATTTTATCAAGGATATTTGGGTAAAAGAATTTTTTACCCAAATATACTTCATAAAATGAGGGTGCCTGTGTGTGCATGTGTATACCCCGATACACTGCTTCTCACCCCACAGAGCCCCCAGGAAAGGCAGGGGGAGAGAGGCCGTCGCTGCCTGCTTCTCTCCCCCTGCCTTTCCTGGGGTCTAGAGCCCTGCTACCGCCGCTTCTCTCCCACTGCTATCGGCGCCGCTGCCCCTTCTCTCCCCCTGGCTATCGGTGCCGCTGTCCCATTGCCAGCGCCGATAGCCAGGGGGAGAGAAGCTGTGTCGGCAATGGGGCAGCTGCAGCGATAGCCAGAGGGAGATAAGGGGCAGCGGCACCCATTGCCGTCGCCGCTTCCCCGTTGCCTCCCCCATCCCTAGTTGTATAATTACCTGTTGCCGGGGTCGGGTCCACGCTGCTTCAGGCCTCCGGTGTGCGTCCCCTGCATCATTGCTATGCGTTGCGAGACGCAATGACGAGTGATGTCACTCGTCATTGCGCAGCGCCATGCAGCGCATAGCAACGACGCAGGGGATGCACCCCGGAGTCCTGAAGCAGCGCTGACCCGACCCCAGCAACAGGTAATTATACAACCGGGGATGGGGGAGGCAACAGGGAAGCGGCGCCGGCAAAGGGTGCCGCTGCCCCTTCTTTCTTTCTTTCTACCTCCTCCCCTACAGCCTGCCTGTCCATCTCCAAAAATACCCTTTTTAATAATTATACGCTCCTCCTTTGCATTGAAAAAAAAGCAAACAGTAAAGGTGCCAGATGCGGCCATCCTTTCATCCATTTGTCCTTCTGCATCTATTTTCCCAAACCATGCACTCATACTGTTATTATGTTGCCAAGTAATTAGACTACCTGGCCCAAAAATTATGGATTATAAAAGGATAGCAGCATAAGGGAAAAATATATATTTTGAACCCAAAAACCCATTTGAGTTTTTAAGTTCAAAATACAGGCCTACCTCCTCCCCATCAGCCTGCCTGTCCATCTCCAAAAATACCCTTTTTTTTTTATAATTATGCACTCTTCATTTGCTTTGGAAAAACAAACAGTTAAGTTGCCATATGCTGCTATCCTTTCATCGATTTGTGCTTCTACACCTATGTTCCCAAACCATCATACACTCATACTGTTTTCACTTTGCCAAGTTATCGGACAACCTGGCCCCAAAATTATGGATTATAAAAGGATAGCAGCATAAGGGAAAAATACACATTTTGAACCCAAAAACCCATTTGAGTTTTTAAGTTCTAAATACAGGCCTACCTCCTCCCCTACAGCCTGCCTGTCCATCTCCAAAAACAGCCTTTTAATAATTATACGCTCCTCCTTTGCATTGAAAAAAAGCAAACAGTAAAGTTGCCAGATGCGGCCATCCTTTCATCCATTTGTCTTTCTGCATCTATTTTCCCAAACCACGCACTCATACTGTTATTATGTCGCCAAGTAATTAGACTACCTGGCCCAAAAATTATGGATTATAAAAGGATAGCAGCATAAGGGAAAAATACACATTTTGAACCCAAAAACCCATTTGAGTTTTGAAGTTCAAAATACAGGCCTACCTCCTCCCCTACAGCCTGCCTGTCCATCTCCAAAAATACCCTTTTTAATAATTATATGCTCCTCCTTTGCATTGAAAAAAAGCAAACAGTAAAGTTGCCAGATGCGGCCATCCTTTCATCCATTTGTCCTTCTGCATCTATTTTCCCAAACCATGCACTCATACTGTTATTATGTCGCCAAGTAATTAGACTACCTTGCCCAAAAATTATGGATTATAAAAGGATAGCAGCATTAGTGAAAAATACACATTTTGTACCCAAAAACCCATTTGAGTTTTTAAGTTCAAAATACAGGCCTACCTCCTCCCCTACAGCCTGCCTGTCCATCTCCAAAAATACCCTTTTTAATAATTATACGCTCCTCCTTTGCATTGAAAAAAAGCAAACAGTAAAGTTGCCAGATGCGGCCATCCTTTCATCCATTTGTCCTTCTGCATCTATTTTCCCAAACCATGCACTCATACTGTTATTATGTCGCCAAGTAATTAGACTACCTGGCCCAAAAATTATGGATTATAAAAGGATAGCAGCATTAGTGAAAAATACACATTTTGAACCCAAAAACCCATTTGAGTTTTTAAGTTCAAAATACAGGCCTACCTCCTCCCCTACAGCCTGCCTGTCCATCTCCAAAAATACGAATTTTAATAATTATACGCTCCTCCTTTGCATTGAAAAAAAGCAAACAGTAAAGTTGCCAGATGCGGCCATCCTTTCATCCATTTGTCCTTCTGCATCTATTTTCCCAAACCATGCACTCATACTGTTATTATGTCGCCAAGTAATTAGACTACCTGGCCCAAAAATGATGGATTATAAAAGGATAGCAGCATATGGAAAAAATACACATTTTGAACCCAAAAACCCATTTGAGTTTTTAAGTTCAAAATACAGGCCTACCTCCTCCCCTACAGCCTGCCTGTCCATCTCCAAAAATACCCTTTTTAATAATTATACGCTCCTCCTTTGCATTGAAAAAAAGCAAACAGTAAAGTTGCCAGATGCGGCCATCCTTTCATCCATTTGTCCTTCTGCATCTATTTTCCCAAACCATGCACTCATACTGTTATGTTGCCAAGTAATTAGACTACCTGGCCCAAACATTATGAATTATAAAAGGATAGCAGCATTAGTGAAAAAAACACATTTTGAACCCAAAAACCCATTTGAGTTTTTAAGTTCAAAATACAGGCCTACCTCCTCCCCTACAGCCTGCCTGTCCATCTCCAAAAATACCCTTTTAATAATTATACGCTCCTCCTTTGCATTGAAAAAAAGCAAACAGTAAAGGTGCCAGATGCGGCCATCCTTTCATCCATTTGTCCTTCTGCATCTATTTTCCCAAACCATGCACTCATACTGTTATTATGTCGCCAAGTAATTAGACTACCTGGCCCAAAAATTATGGATTATAAAAGGATAGCAGCATAAGGGAAAAATACATATTTTGAACCCAAAAACCCATTTGAGTTTTTAAGTTCAAAATACAGGACTACCTCCTCCCCATCAGCCTGCCTGTCCATCTCCAAAAATACCCTTTTTTAATAATTATGCACTCTTCATTTGCTTTGGAAAAACAAACAGTTAAGTTGCCATATGCTGCTATCCTTTCATCGATTTGTGCTTCTACACCTATGTTCCCAAACCATCATACACTCATACTGTTTTCACTTTGCCAAGTTATCGGACAACCTGGCCCCAAAATTATGGATTATAAAAGGATAGCAGCATAAGGGAAAAATACACATTTTGAACCCAAAAAGCCATTTGAGTTTTTAAGTTCAAAATACAGGCCTACCTCCTCCCCTACAGCCTGCCTGTCCATCTCCAAAAACAGCCTTTTAATAATTATACGCTCCTCCTTTGCATTGAAAAATAGCAAACAGTAAAGTTGCCAGATGCGGCCATCCTTTCATCCATTTGTCTTTCTGCATCTATTTTCCCAAACCACGCACTCATACTGTTATTATGTCGCCAAGTAATTAGACTACCTGGCCCAAAAATTATGGATTATAAAAGGATAGCAGCATAAGGGAAAAATACACATTTTGAACCCAAAAACCCATTTGAGTTTTTAAGTTCAAAATACAGGCCTACCTCCTCCCTTACAGCATGCCTGTCCATCTCCAAAAATACCCTTTTTAATAATTATATGCTCCTCCTTTGCATTGAAAAAAAGCAAACAGTAAAGTTGCCAGATGCGGTCATCCATTTGTCCTTCTGCATCTATTTTCCCAAACCATGCACTCATACTGTTATTATGTCGCCAAGTAATTAGACTACCTTGCCCAAAAATTATGGATTATAAAAGGATAGCAGCATTAGTGAAAAATACACATTTTGAACCCAAAAACCCATTTGAGTTTTTAAGTTCAAAATACAGGCCTACCTCCTCCCCTACAGCCTGCCTGTCCAACTCCAAAATACCCTTTTTAATAATTATACGCTCCTCCTTTGCATTGAAAAAAAGCAAACAGTAAAGTTGCCAGATGCGACCATCCTTTCATCCATTTGTCCTTCTGCATCTATTTTCCCAAACCATGCACTCATACTGTTATTATGTCGCCAAGTAATTAGACTACCTGGCCCAAAAATTATGGATTATAAAAGGGTAGCAGCATAAGGGAACATTACCGTATTTATCGGGGTGTACCACGCATCCGCCTATAACACACACCCTCATTTTATCAAGGATATTTGGGTAAAATAATTTTTTTACCCAAATATCCTTCATAAAATGAGGGTGCGTGTGTGTGCATGTGTATACCCCGATACACTGCTTCTCACCCCACAGAGCCCCCAGGAAAGGCAGGGGGAGAGAGACCGTCGCTGCCTGCTTCTCTCCCCCTGCCTTTCCTGGGGTCTAGAGCCCTGCTACCGCCTCTTCTCTCCCCCTGCTATCGGCGCCGCTGCCCCTTCTCTCCCCCTGGCTATCGGTGCCGCTGTCCCATTGCCAGCGCCGATAGCCAGGGGGAGAGAAGCGGTGTCGGCAATGGGGCAGCTGCACCGATAGCCAGGGGGAGATAAGGGGCAGCGGCACCCATTGCCGTCGCCGCTGCCCCGTTGCCTCCCCCATCCCTAGTTGTATAATTAACTGTTGCCGGGGTCGGGTCCGCGCTGCTTCAGGCCTTCGGTGTGCGTCCCCTACATCATTGCTATGCGTTGCGAGACGCAATGACGAGTGATGTCACTCGTCATTGCGCCGCGCATAGCAACGACGCAGGGGATGCACCCCGGAGTCCTGAAGCAGCGCTGACCCGACCCCAGCAACAGGTAATTATACAACCGGGGATGGGGGAGGCAACAGGGAAGCGGCGCCGGTTATGGGTGCCGCTGCCCCTTCTTTCTTTCTTTCTACCTCCTCCCCTACAGCCTGCCTGTCCATCTCCAAAAATACCCTTTTTAATAATTATACGCTCCTCCTTTGCATTGAAAAAAAGCAAACAGTAAAGGTGCCAGATGCGGCCATCCTTTCATCCATTTGTCCTTCTGCATCTATTTTCCCAAACCATGCACTCATACTGTTATTATGTCGCCAAGTAATTAGACTACCTGGCCCAAAAATTATGGATTATAAAAGGATAGCAGCATAAGGGAAAAATACATATTTTGAACCCAAAAACCCATTTGAGTTTTTAAGTTCAAAATACAGGCCTACCTCCTCCCCATCAGCCTGCCTGTCCATCTCCAAAAATACCTTTTTTTAATAATTATGCACTCTTCATTTTCTTTGGAAAAACAAACAGTTAAGTTGCCATATGCTGCTATCCTTCCATCGATTTGTGCTTCTACACCTATGTTCCCAAACCATCATACACTCATACTGTTTTCACTTTGCCAAGTTATCGGACAACCTGGCCCCAAAATTATGGATTATAAAAGGATAGCAGCATAAGGGAAAAATACACATTTTGAACCCAAAAACCCATTTGAGTTTTTAAGTTCAAAATACAGGCCTACCTCCTCCCAAACAGCCTGCCTGTCCATCTCCAAAAATAGCCTTTTAATAATTATACGCTCCTCCTTTGCATTGAAAAAAAGCAAACAGTAAAGTTGCCAGATGCGGCCATCCTTTCATCCATTTGTCCTTCTGCATCTATTTTCCCAAACCATGCACTCATACTGTTATTATGTCGCCAAGTAATTAGACTACCTTGCCCAAAAATTATGGATTATAAAAGGATAGCAGCATTAGTGAAAAATACACATTTTGAACCCAAAAACCCATTTGAGTTTTTAAGTTCAAAATACAGGCCTACCTCCTCCCCTACAGCCTGCCTGTCCATCTCCAAAAATACCCTTTTTAATAATTATACGCCCCTCCTTTGCATTGAAAAAAAGCAAACAGTAAAGTTGCCAGATGCGGCCATCCTTTCATCCATTTGTCCTTCTGCATCTATTTTCCCAAACCATGCACTCATACTGTTATTATGTCGCCAAGTAATTAGACTACCTGGCCCAAACATTATGAATTATAAAAGGATAGCAGCATTAGTGAAAAAAACACATTTTGAACCCAAAAACCCATTTGAGTTTTTAAGTTCAAAATACAGGCCTACCTCCTCCCCTACAGCCTGCCTGTCCATCTCCAAAAATACGATTTTTAATAATTATACGCCTCTCCTTTGCATTGAAAAAAAGCAAACAGTAAAGTTGCCAGATGCGGCCATCCTTTCATCCATTTGTCCTTCTGCATCTATTTTCCCAAACCATGCACTCATACTGTTATAATGTCGCCAAGTAATTAGACTACCTGGCCCAAAAATTATGGTTTATAAAAGGATAGCAGCATTAGTGAAAAATACACATTTTGAACCCAAAAACCCATTTGAGTTTTTACGTTCAAAATACAGGCCTACCTCCTCCCCTACAGCCTGCCTGTCCATCTCCAAAAATACCCTTTTAATAATTATACGCTCCTCCTTTGCATTGAAAAAAAGCAAACAGTAAAGGTGCCAGATGCGGCCATCCTTTCATCCATTTGTCCTTCTGCATCTATTTTCCCAAACCATGCACTCATACTGTTATTATGTCGCCAAGTAATTAGACTACCTGGCCCAAAAATTATGGATTATAAAAGGGTAGCAGCATAAGGGAACATTACCGTATTTATCGGGGTGTACAACGCACCGGCCTATAACACGAACCCTCATTTTACCAAGGATATTTGGGTAAAAAAAGTTTTTACCCAAATATCCTTCATAAAATGAGGGTGCGTGTGTGTGCATGTGTGTACCCCGATACACTGCTTCTCAACCCACAGAGCCCCCAGGAAAGGCAGGGGGAGAGAGGCCGTCGCTGCCTGCTTCTCTCCCCCTGCCTTTCCTGGGGTCTAGAGCCCTGCTACCGCCGCTTCTCTCCCCCTGCTATCGGCACCGCTGCCCCTTCTCTCCCCCTGGCTATCGGTGCCGCTGTCCCATTGCCAGCGCCGATAGCAAGGGGGAGAGAAGCGGCGCCGGTAATGGGGCAACGGCACCGATAGCCAGGGGGGCATAAGGGGCAGCGGCACCCATTGCCGGCGCCGCTGCCCCGTTGCCTCCCCCATCCCTAGTTGTATAATTACCTGTTGCCGGGGTCGGGTCCAAGCTGCTTCAGGCCTCTGTTGTGCGTCCCCTGCATCATTGCTATGCATTGCGAGACGCAATGACGAGTGACGTCTCTCGTCATTGCGCCGCGCCATGCAAAGCATAGCAACGACGCAGGGAATGCACACCGGAGGCCTGAAGCAGCGCTGACCCGACCCCAGCAACAGGTAATTATACAACCGGGGATGGGGGAGGCAACGGGGCAGCGGCACCGGCAATGGGTGCCGCTGCCCCTTCTTTCCCCCTGTCTGTCGACATCGCTGCCCCATTGCCGGCGCCGTTTCTCTCCCCCTGGCTATCGGCGCCGGCAATGGGGCAGCGGCACTGATAGCCAGGGGGAGAGAAGGGGCAGCAGCGCCGATAGCAGGGGTAACCATCATACACTCATACTGTTTTCACTTTGCCAAGTTATCAGACAACCTGGCCCCAAAATTATGGATTATAAAAGGATAGCAGCATAAGGGAAAAATACACATTTTGAACCCAAAAACCCATTTGAGTTTTTAAGTTCAAAATACAGGCCTACCTCCTCCCCTACAGCCTGCCTGTCCATCTCCAAAAATACCCTTTTTAATAATTATACGCTCCTCCTTTGCATTGAAAAAAAGAAACAGTAAAGTTGCCAGATGCGGCCATCCTTTCATCCATTTGTCCTTCTGCATCTATTTTCCCAAACCTTGCACTCATACTGTTATTATGTCGCCAAGTAATTAGACTACCTTGCCCAAAAATTATGGATTATAAAAGGATAGCAGCATTAGTGAAAAAAACACATTTTGAACCCAAAAACCCATTTGAGTTTTTAAGTTCAAAATACAGGCCTACCTCCTCCCCTACAGCCTGCCTGTCCATCTCCAAAAATACCCTTTTTAATAATTATACGCTCCTCCTTTGCATTGAAAAAAAGCAAACAGTAAAGTTGCCAGATGCGGCCATCCTTTCATCCATTTGTCCTTCTGCATCTATTTTCCCAAACCATGCACTCATACTGTTATTATGTCGCCAAGTAATTAGATTACCTGGCCCAAAAATTATGGATTATAAAAGGTTAGCAGCATAAGGGAACATTACCGTATTTATCGGGGTGTACATCGCACCGGCCTATAACACGCACCCTCATTTTACCAAGGATATTTGGGTAAAAAAAGTTTTTACCCAAATATCCTTCATAAAATGAGGGTGCGTGTGTGTGCATGTGTGTACCTCGATACACTGCTTCTCAACCCACAGAGCCCCCAGGAAAGGCAGGGGGAGAGAGGCCGTCGCTGCCTGCTTCTCTCCCCCTGCCTTTCCTGGGGTCTAGAGCCCTGCTACCGCCGCTTCTCTCCCCCTGCTATCGGCGCCGCTGCCCCTTCTCTCCCCCTGGCTATCGGTGCCGCTGTCCCATTGCCAGCGCCGATAGCCAGGGGGAGCGAAGCTGCGCCGGCAATGTGGCACCGGCACCGATAGCCAGGGGGAGATAAGGGGCAGCGGCACCCATTGCCGTCGCCGCTGCCCCGTTGCCTATCCCATCCCTAGTTGTATAATTACCTGTTGCCGGGGTCGGGTCCGCGCTGCTTCAGGCCTCCGGTGTGCGTCCCCTGCATCATTGTTATGCGTTGCGAGACGCAATGACGAGTGACGTCACTCGTCATTGCACCGCGCCATGCAGCGCATAGCAACGACGCAGGGGATGCACACCGGAGGCCTGAAGCAGCGCTGACCCGACCCCAGCAACAGGTAATTATACAACCGGGGATGGGGGAGGCAACGGGGCAGCGGCGCCGGCAATGGGTGCCGCTGCCCCTTCTTTCTTTCTTTCTACCTCCTCCCCTACAGCCTGCCTGTCCATTTCCAAAAATACCCTTTTTAATAATTATACGCTCCTCCTTTGCATTGAAAAAAAGCAAACAGTAAAGTTGCCAGATGCGGCCATCCTTTCATCCATTTGTCCTTCTGCATCTATTTTCCCAAACCACGCACTCATACTGTTATTATGTCGCCAAGTAATTAGACTACCTGGCCCAAAAATGATGGATTATAAAAGGATAGCAGCATAAGGGAAAAATACATATTTTGAACCCAAAAACCCATTTGAGTTTTTAAGTTCAAAATACAGGCCTACCTCCTCCCCATCAGCCTGCCTGTCCATCTCCAAAAATACCCTTTTTTAATAATTATGCACTCTTCATTTGCTTTGGAAAAACAAACAGTTAAGTTGCCATATGCTGCTATCCTTTCCTCGATTTGTGCCTCTACACCTATGTTCTCAAACCATCATACACTCATACTGTTTTCACTTTGCCAAGTTATCGGACAACCTGGCCCCAAAATTATGGATTATAAAAGGATAGCAGCATAAGGGAAAAATACACATTTTGAACCCAAAAACCCATTTGAGTTTTTAAGTTCAAAATACAGGCCTACCTCCTCCCCTACAGCCTGCCTGTCCATCTCCAAAAATACTCTTTTTAATAATTATACGCTCCTCCTTTGCATTGAAAAAAAGCAAACAGTAAAGTTGCCAGATGCGGCCATCCTTTCATCCATTTGTCCTTCTGCATGTATATTCCCAAACCATGCACTCATTTTGTTATTATGTCGCCAAGTAATTAGACTACCATGCCGAAAAATTATGGATTATAAAAGGATAGCAGCATTAGTGAAAAATACACATTTTGAACCCAAAAACCCATTTGAGTTTTTAAGTTCAAAATACAGGCCTACCTCCTCCCCTACAGCCTGCCTGTCCATCTCCAAAAATACCCTTTTTAATAATTATACGCTCCTCCTTTGCATTGAAAAAAAGCAAACAGTAAAGTTGCCAGATGCGGACATTCTTTCATCCATTTGTCCTTCTGCATCTATTTTCCCAAACCATGCACTCATACCGTTATTATGTCGCCAAGTAATTAGACTACCTGGCCCAAAAATTATGGATTATAAAAGGGTAGCAGCATAAGGGAACATTACCGTATTTATCGGGGTGTACAACGCACCGGCCTATAACACGCACCCTCATTTTACCAAGGATATTTGGGTAAAAAAAGTTTTTACCCAAATATCCTTCATAAAATGAGGGTGCGTGTGTGTGCATGTGTATACCCCGATACACTGCTTCTCACCCCACAGAGCCCCCAGGAAAGGCAGGGGGATAGAGGCCGTCGCTGCTTGCTTCTCTCCCCCTGCCTTTCCTGGGGTCTAGAGCCCTGCTACCGCCGCTTCTCTCCCCCTGCTATCGGCGCCGCTGCCCCTTCTCTCCCCCTGGCTATCGGTGCCGCTGTCCCATTGCCAGCACCGATAGCCAGGGGGAGAGAAGCGGCGCTGGCAATGGGGCAGCGGTACCGATAGCCAGGGGGAGATAAGGGGCAGCGGCACCCATTGCCGTCGCCGCTGCCCCGTTGCCTCCCCCATCCCTAGTTGTATAATTGCCTGTTGCCGGGGTCGGGTCCGCGCTGCTTCAGGCCTCCGTTGTGCGTCCCCTGCATCATTGCTATGCGTTGCGAGACGCAATGACGAGTGACGTCACTCGTCATTGCACCGCGCCATGCAGCGCATAGCAACAACGCAGGGGATGCACCACGGAGGCCTGAAGCAGCGCTGACCCGACCCCAGCAACAGGTAATTATACAACCGGGGATGGGGGAGGCAACGGGGCAGCGGCGCCGGCAATGGGTGCCGCTGCCCCTTCTTTCCCCCTGTCTGTCGACATCGCTGCCCCATTGCCGCCGCCGTTTCTCTCCCCCTGGCTATCGGCGCCGGCAATGGGGCAGCGGCACTGATAGCCAGGGGGAGAGAAGGGGCAGCAGCGCCGATAGCAGGGGTAACCATCATACACTCATACTGTTTTCACTTTGCCAAGTTATCGGACAACCTGGCCCCAAAATTATGGATTATAAAAGGATAGCAGCATAAGGGAAAAATACATGTTTTGAACCCAAAAACCCATTTGAGTTTTTAAGTTCAAAATACAGGCCTACCTCCTCCCCATCAGCCTGCCTGTCCATCTCCAAAAATACCCTTTTTAATAATTATACGCTCCTCCTTTGCATTGAAAAAAAGCAAACAGTAAAGTTGCCAGATGTGGCCATCCTTTCATCCATTTGTCCTTCTGCATCTATTTTCCCAAACCATGCACTCATACTGTTATTATGTCGCCAAGTAATTAGACTACCTTGCCCAAAAATTAGGGATTATAAAAGGATAGCAGCATTAGTGAAAAATACACATTTTGAACCCAAAAACCCATTTGAGTTTTTAAGTTCAAAATACAGGCCTACCTCCTCCCCTACAGCCTGCCTGTCCATCTCCAAAAATACGATTTTTAATAATTGTACGCCTCTCCTTTGCATTGAAAAAAAGCAAACAGTAAAGTTGCCAGATGCGGCCATCCTTTCATCCATTTGTCCTTCTGCATCTATTTTCCCAAACCATGCACTCATACTGTTAATATGTCGCCAAGTAATTAGACTACCTGGCCCAAAAATTATGGATTATAAAAGGATAGCAGCATTAGTGAAAAATACACATTTTGAACCCAAAAACCCATTTGAGATTTTAAGTTTAAAATACATGCCCACCTCCTCCCCTACAGCCTGCCTGTCCATCTCCAAAAATACCCTTTTTAATAATTATACGCTCCTCCTTTGCATTGAAAAAAAGCAAACAGTAAAGGTGCCAGATGCGGCCATCCTTTCATCCATTTGTCCTTCTGAATCTATTTTCCCAAACCATGCACTCATACTGTTATTATGTCGCCAAGTAATTACACTACCTGGCCCAAAAATTATGGATTATAAAAGGATAGCAGCATAAGGGAAAAATACATATTTTGAACCCAAAAACCCATTTGAGTTTTTAAGTTCAAAATACAGGCCTACCTCCTCCCCATCAGCCTGCCTGTCCATCTCCAAAAATACCCTTTTTTAATAATTATGCACTCTTCATTTGCATTGGAAAAACAAACAGTTAAGTTGCCATATGCTGCTATCCTTTCATCGATTTGTGCTTCTACACCTATGTTCCCAAACCATCATACACTCATACTGTTTTCACTTTGCCAAGTTATCGGACAACCTGGCCCCAAAATTATGGATTATAAAAGGATAGCAGCATAAGGGAAAAATACACATTTTGAACCCAAAAACCCATTTGAGTTTTTAAGTTCAAAATACAGGCCTACCTCCTCCCCTACAGCCTGCCTGTCCATCTCCAAAAATAGCCTTTTAATAATTATACGCTCCTCCTTTGCATTGAAAAAAAGCAAACAGTAAAGTTGCCAGATGCGGCCATCCTTTCATCCATTTGTCCTTCTGCATCTATTTTCCCAAACCATGCACTCATTATGTCGCCAAGTTGTTAGACTACCTGGCCCAAAAATTATGGATTATAAAAGGGTAGCAGCATAAGGGAACATTACCGTGTTTATCGGGGTGTACAACACACCGGCCTATAACAAGCACCCTCATTTTACCAAGGATATTTGAGTAAAAAAAAGTTTTTACCCAAATATCCTTCATTAAATGAGGGTGCGTGTGTGTGCATGTGTATACCCCGATACACTGCTTCTCAACCCACAGAGCTCCCAGGAAAGGCAGGGGGAGAGAGGCCGTCGCTGCCTGCTTCTCTTTCCCTGCCTTTCCTGGGGTCTAGAGTCCTGCTACCGCCGCTTCTCTCCCCCTGCTATCGGCGCCGCTGCTCCTTCTCTCTCTATGGCTATCGGTGCCGCTGTCCCATTGCCAGCGCCGATAGCCAGGGGGAGAGAAGCGGCGTCGGCAATGGGGCAGCGGCACCGATAGCCAGGGGGAGATAAGGGGCAGCGGCACCCATTGCCGTCGCCGCTGCCCCGTTGCCTCCCCCATCCCTAGTTGTATAATTACCTGTTGCCGGGGTCGGGTCCGCGCTGCTTCAGGCCTCAGGTGTGCGTCCCCTGCATCATTGCTATGCGTTGCGAGACGCAATGACGAGTGACGTCACTCGTCATTGCGCCTCGCCATGCAGCGCATAGCTCCTCCTTTGCATTGAAAAAAGCAAACAGTAAAGTTGCCAGATGCGGCCATCCTTTCATCCATTTGTCCTTCTGCATCTATTTTCCCAAACCATGCACTCATACTGTTATTATGTCGCCAAGTAATTAGACTACCAGGCCAAAAAATTATGGATTATCAAAGGATAGCAGAATTAGTGAAAAATACACATTTTGAACCCAAAAACCCATTTGAGTTTTTAAGTTCAAAATACAGGCCTACCTCCTCCCCTACAGCCTGCCTGTCCATCTCCAAAAATACCCTTTTTAATAATTATACGCTCCTCCTTTGCATTGAAAAAAAGCAAACAGTAAAGTTGCCAGATGCGGCCATCCTTTCATCCATTTGTCCTTCTGCATCTATTTTACCAAACCATGCACTCATACTGTTATTATGTCGCCAAGTAATTAGACTACCTGGCCCAAAAATTATGGATTATAAAAGGATAGCAGCATAAGGGAAAAATACATATTTTGAACCCAAAAACCCATTTGAGTTTTTAAGTTCAAAATACAGGACTACCTCCTCCCCATCAGCCTGCCTGTCCATCTCCAAAAATACCCTTTTTTAATAATTATGCACTCTTCATTTGCTTTGGAAAAACAAACAGTTAAGTTGCCATATGCTGCTATCCTTTCATCGATTTGTGCTTCTACACCTATGTTCCCAAACCATCATACACTCATACTGTTTTCACTTTGCCAAGTTATCGGACAACCTGGCCCCAAAATTATTGATTATAAAAGGATAGCAGCATAAGGGAAAAATACACATTTTGAACCCAAAAAGCCATTTGAGTTTTTAAGTTCAAAATACAGGCCTACCTCCTCCCCTACAGCCTGCCTTTCCATCTCCAAAAATACCCTTTTTAATAATTATAAGCTTCTCCTTTGCATTGAAAAAAAGCAAACAGTTAAGTTCCAAGATGCGGTCATCCTTTCATCCATTTGTCCTTCTGCATCTATTTTCCCAAACCATGCACTCATACTGTTATTATGTCGCCAAGTAATTAGACTACCTGGCCCAAAAATTATGGATTATAAAAGGGTAGCAGCATAAGGGAACATTACCGTATTTATCGGGGTGTACCACGCATCCGCCTATAACACACACCCTCATTTTATCAAGGATATTTGGGTAAAAGAATTTTTTACCCAAATATACTTCATAAAATGAGGGTGCCTGTGTGTGCATGTGTATACCCCGATACACTGCTTCTCACCCCACAGAGCCCCCAGGAAAGGCAGGGGGAGAGAGGCCGTCGCTGCCTGCTTCTCTCCCCCTGCCTTTCCTGGGGTCTAGAGCCCTGCTACCGCCGCTTCTCTCCCCCTGCTATCGGCGCCGCTGCCCCTTCTCTCCCCCTGGCTATCGGTGCCGCTGTCCCATTGCCAGCGCCGATAGCCAGGGGGAGAGAAGCTGTGTCGGCAATGGGGCAGCTGCAGCGATAGCCAGAGGGAGATAAGGGGCAGCGGCACCCATTGCCGTCGCCGCTTCCCCGTTGCCTCCCCCATCCCTAGTTGTATAATTACCTGTTGCCGGGGTCGGGTCCACGCTGCTTCAGGCCTCCGGTGTGCGTCCCCTGCATCATTGCTATGCGTTGCGAGACGCAATGACGAGTGATGTCACTCGTCATTGCGCAGCGCCATGCAGCGCATAGCAACGACGCAGGGGATGCACCCCGGAGTCCTGAAGCAGCGCTGACCCGACCCCAGCAACAGGTAATTATACAACCGGGGATGGGGGAGGCAACAGGGAAGCGGCGCCGGCAAAGGGTGCCGCTGCCCCTTCTTTCTTTCTTTCTACCTCCTCCCCTACAGCCTGCCTGTCCATCTCCAAAAATACCCTTTTTAATAATTATACGCTCCTCCTTTGCATTGAAAAAAAAGCAAACAGTAAAGGTGCCAGATGCGGCCATCCTTTCATCCATTTGTCCTTCTGCATCTATTTTCCCAAACCATGCACTCATACTGTTATTATGTTGCCAAGTAATTAGACTACCTGGCCCAAAAATTATGGATTATAAAAGGATAGCAGCATAAGGGAAAAATATATATTTTGAACCCAAAAACCCATTTGAGTTTTTAAGTTCAAAATACAGGCCTACCTCCTCCCCATCAGCCTGCCTGTCCATCTCCAAAAATACCCTTTTTTTTTTATAATTATGCACTCTTCATTTGCTTTGGAAAAACAAACAGTTAAGTTGCCATATGCTGCTATCCTTTCATCGATTTGTGCTTCTACACCTATGTTCCCAAACCATCATACACTCATACTGTTTTCACTTTGCCAAGTTATCGGACAACCTGGCCCCAAAATTATGGATTATAAAAGGATAGCAGCATAAGGGAAAAATACACATTTTGAACCCAAAAACCCATTTGAGTTTTTAAGTTCTAAATACAGGCCTACCTCCTCCCCTACAGCCTGCCTGTCCATCTCCAAAAACAGCCTTTTAATAATTATACGCTCCTCCTTTGCATTGAAAAAAAGCAAACAGTAAAGTTGCCAGATGCGGCCATCCTTTCATCCATTTGTCTTTCTGCATCTATTTTCCCAAACCACGCACTCATACTGTTATTATGTCGCCAAGTAATTAGACTACCTGGCCCAAAAATTATGGATTATAAAAGGATAGCAGCATAAGGGAAAAATACACATTTTGAACCCAAAAACCCATTTGAGTTTTGAAGTTCAAAATACAGGCCTACCTCCTCCCCTACAGCCTGCCTGTCCATCTCCAAAAATACCCTTTTTAATAATTATATGCTCCTCCTTTGCATTGAAAAAAAGCAAACAGTAAAGTTGCCAGATGCGGCCATCCTTTCATCCATTTGTCCTTCTGCATCTATTTTCCCAAACCATGCACTCATACTGTTATTATGTCGCCAAGTAATTAGACTACCTTGCCCAAAAATTATGGATTATAAAAGGATAGCAGCATTAGTGAAAAATACACATTTTGTACCCAAAAACCCATTTGAGTTTTTAAGTTCAAAATACAGGCCTACCTCCTCCCCTACAGCCTGCCTGTCCATCTCCAAAAATACCCTTTTTAATAATTATACGCTCCTCCTTTGCATTGAAAAAAAGCAAACAGTAAAGTTGCCAGATGCGGCCATCCTTTCATCCATTTGTCCTTCTGCATCTATTTTCCCAAACCATGCACTCATACTGTTATTATGTCGCCAAGTAATTAGACTACCTGGCCCAAAAATTATGGATTATAAAAGGATAGCAGCATTAGTGAAAAATACACATTTTGAACCCAAAAACCCATTTGAGTTTTTAAGTTCAAAATACAGGCCTACCTCCTCCCCTACAGCCTGCCTGTCCATCTCCAAAAATACGAATTTTAATAATTATACGCTCCTCCTTTGCATTGAAAAAAAGCAAACAGTAAAGTTGCCAGATGCGGCCATCCTTTCATCCATTTGTCCTTCTGCATCTATTTTCCCAAACCATGCACTCATACTGTTATTATGTCGCCAAGTAATTAGACTACCTGGCCCAAAAATGATGGATTATAAAAGGATAGCAGCATATGGAAAAAATACACATTTTGAACCCAAAAACCCATTTGAGTTTTTAAGTTCAAAATACAGGCCTACCTCCTCCCCTACAGCCTGCCTGTCCATCTCCAAAAATACCCTTTTTAATAATTATACGCTCCTCCTTTGCATTGAAAAAAAGCAAACAGTAAAGTTGCCAGATGCGGCCATCCTTTCATCCATTTGTCCTTCTGCATCTATTTTCCCAAACCATGCACTCATACTGTTATGTTGCCAAGTAATTAGACTACCTGGCCCAAACATTATGAATTATAAAAGGATAGCAGCATTAGTGAAAAAAACACATTTTGAACCCAAAAACCCATTTGAGTTTTTAAGTTCAAAATACAGGCCTACCTCCTCCCCTACAGCCTGCCTGTCCATCTCCAAAAATACCCTTTTAATAATTATACGCTCCTCCTTTGCATTGAAAAAAAGCAAACAGTAAAGGTGCCAGATGCGGCCATCCTTTCATCCATTTGTCCTTCTGCATCTATTTTCCCAAACCATGCACTCATACTGTTATTATGTCGCCAAGTAATTAGACTACCTGGCCCAAAAATTATGGATTATAAAAGGATAGCAGCATAAGGGAAAAATACATATTTTGAACCCAAAAACCCATTTGAGTTTTTAAGTTCAAAATACAGGACTACCTCCTCCCCATCAGCCTGCCTGTCCATCTCCAAAAATACCCTTTTTTAATAATTATGCACTCTTCATTTGCTTTGGAAAAACAAACAGTTAAGTTGCCATATGCTGCTATCCTTTCATCGATTTGTGCTTCTACACCTATGTTCCCAAACCATCATACACTCATACTGTTTTCACTTTGCCAAGTTATCGGACAACCTGGCCCCAAAATTATGGATTATAAAAGGATAGCAGCATAAGGGAAAAATACACATTTTGAACCCAAAAAGCCATTTGAGTTTTTAAGTTCAAAATACAGGCCTACCTCCTCCCCTACAGCCTGCCTGTCCATCTCCAAAAACAGCCTTTTAATAATTATACGCTCCTCCTTTGCATTGAAAAATAGCAAACAGTAAAGTTGCCAGATGCGGCCATCCTTTCATCCATTTGTCTTTCTGCATCTATTTTCCCAAACCACGCACTCATACTGTTATTATGTCGCCAAGTAATTAGACTACCTGGCCCAAAAATTATGGATTATAAAAGGATAGCAGCATAAGGGAAAAATACACATTTTGAACCCAAAAACCCATTTGAGTTTTTAAGTTCAAAATACAGGCCTACCTCCTCCCTTACAGCATGCCTGTCCATCTCCAAAAATACCCTTTTTAATAATTATATGCTCCTCCTTTGCATTGAAAAAAAGCAAACAGTAAAGTTGCCAGATGCGGTCATCCATTTGTCCTTCTGCATCTATTTTCCCAAACCATGCACTCATACTGTTATTATGTCGCCAAGTAATTAGACTACCTTGCCCAAAAATTATGGATTATAAAAGGATAGCAGCATTAGTGAAAAATACACATTTTGAACCCAAAAACCCATTTGAGTTTTTAAGTTCAAAATACAGGCCTACCTCCTCCCCTACAGCCTGCCTGTCCAACTCCAAAATACCCTTTTTAATAATTATACGCTCCTCCTTTGCATTGAAAAAAAGCAAACAGTAAAGTTGCCAGATGCGGCCATCCTTTCATCCATTTGTCCTTCTGCATCTATTTTCCCAAACCATGCACTCATACTGTTATTATGTCGCCAAGTAATTAGACTACCTGGCCCAAAAATTATGGATTATAAAAGGGTAGCAGCATAAGGGAACATTACCGTATTTATCGGGGTGTACCACGCATCCGCCTATAACACACACCCTCATTTTATCAAGGATATTTGGGTAAAATAATTTTTTTACCCAAATATCCTTCATAAAATGAGGGTGCGTGTGTGTGCATGTGTATACCCCGATACACTGCTTCTCACCCCACAGAGCCCCCAGGAAAGGCAGGGGGAGAGAGACCGTCGCTGCCTGCTTCTCTCCCCCTGCCTTTCCTGGGGTCTAGAGCCCTGCTACCGCCTCTTCTCTCCCCCTGCTATCGGCGCCGCTGCCCCTTCTCTCCCCCTGGCTATCGGTGCCGCTGTCCCATTGCCAGCGCCGATAGCCAGGGGGAGAGAAGCGGTGTCGGCAATGGGGCAGCTGCACCGATAGCCAGGGGGAGATAAGGGGCAGCGGCACCCATTGCCGTCGCCGCTGCCCCGTTGCCTCCCCCATCCCTAGTTGTATAATTAACTGTTGCCGGGGTCGGGTCCGCGCTGCTTCAGGCCTTCGGTGTGCGTCCCCTACATCATTGCTATGCGTTGCGAGACGCAATGACGAGTGATGTCACTCGTCATTGCGCCGCGCATAGCAACGACGCAGGGGATGCACCCCGGAGTCCTGAAGCAGCGCTGACCCGACCCCAGCAACAGGTAATTATACAACCGGGGATGGGGGAGGCAACAGGGAAGCGGCGCCGGTAATGGGTGCCGCTGACCCTTCTTTCTTTCTTTCTACCTCCTCCCCTACAGCCTGCCTGTCCATCTCCAAAAATACCCTTTTTAATAATTATACGCTCCTCCTTTGCATTGAAAAAAAGCAAACAGTAAAGGTGCCAGATGCGGCCATCCTTTCATCCATTTGTCCTTCTGCATCTATTTTCCCAAACCATGCACTCATACTGTTATTATGTCGCCAAGTAATTAGACTACCTGGCCCAAAAATTATGGATTATAAAAGGATAGCAGCATAAGGGAAAAATACATATTTTGAACCCAAAAACCCATTTGAGTTTTTAAGTTCAAAATACAGGCCTACCTCCTCCCCATCAGCCTGCCTGTCCATCTCCAAAAATACCTTTTTTAATAATTATGCACTCTTCATTTTCTTTGGAAAAACAAACAGTTAAGTTGCCATATGCTGCTATCCTTCCATCGATTTGTGCTTCTACACCTATGTTCCCAAACCATCATACACTCATACTGTTTTCACTTTGCCAAGTTATCGGACAACCTGGCCCCAAAATTATGGATTATAAAAGGATAGCAGCATAAGGGAAAAATACACATTTTGAACCCAAAAACCCATTTGAGTTTTTAAGTTCAAAATACAGGCCTACCTCCTCCCAAACAGCCTGCCTGTCCATCTCCAAAAATAGCCTTTTAATAATTATACGCTCCTCCTTTGCATTGAAAAAAAGCAAACAGTAAAGTTGCCAGATGCGGCCATCCTTTCATCCATTTGTCCTTCTGCATCTATTTTCCCAAACCATGCACTCATACTGTTATTATGTCGCCAAGTAATTAGACTACCTTGCCCAAAAATTATGGATTATAAAAGGATAGCAGCATTAGTGAAAAATACACATTTTGAACCCAAAAACCCATTTGAGTTTTTAAGTTCAAAATACAGGCCTACCTCCTCCCCTACAGCCTGCCTGTCCATCTCCAAAAATACCCTTTTTAATAATTATACGCCCCTCCTTTGCATTGAAAAAAAGCAAACAGTAAAGTTGCCAGATGCGGCCATCCTTTCATCCATTTGTCCTTCTGCATCTATTTTCCCAAACCATGCACTCATACTGTTATTATGTCGCCAAGTAATTAGACTACCTGGCCCAAACATTATGAATTATAAAAGGATAGCAGCATTAGTGAAAAAAACACATTTTGAACCCAAAAACCCATTTGAGTTTTTAAGTTCAAAATACAGGCCTACCTCCTCCCCTACAGCCTGCCTGTCCATCTCCAAAAATACGATTTTTAATAATTATACGCCTCTCCTTTGCATTGAAAAAAAGCAAACAGTAAAGTTGCCAGATGCGGCCATCCTTTCATCCATTTGTCCTTCTGCATCTATTTTCCCAAACCATGCACTCATACTGTTATAATGTCGTCCAAGTAATTAGACTACCTGGCCCAAAAATTATGGTTTATAAAAGGATAGCAGCATTAGTGAAAAATACACATTTTGAACCCAAAAACCCCATTTGAGTTTTTACGTTCAAAATACAGGCCTACCTCCTCCCCTACAGCCTGCCTGTCCATCTCCAAAAATACCCTTTTAATAATTATACGCTCCTCCTTTGCATTGAAAAAAAAGCAAACAGTAAAGGTGCCAGATGCGGCCATCCTTTCATCCATTTGTCCTTCTGCATCTATTTTCCCAAACCATGCACTCATACTGTTATTATGTCGCCAAGTAATTAGACTACCTGGCCCAAAAATTATGGATTATAAAAGGGTAGCAGCATAAGGGAACATTACCGTATTTATCGGGGTGTACAAGCACCGGCCTATAACACGAACCCTCATTTTACCAAGGATATTTGGGTAAAAAAAGTTTTTACCCAAATATCCTTCATAAAATGAGGGTGCGTGTGTGTGCATGTGTGTACCCGATACACTGCTTCTCAACCCACAGAGCCCCCAGGAAAGGCAGGGGGAGAGAGGCCGTCGCTGCCTGCTTCTCTCCCCCTGCCTTTCCTGGGGTTCTAGAGCCCTGCTACCGCCGCTTCTCTCCCCCTGCTATCGGCACCGCTGCCCCTTCTCTCCCCCTGGCTATCGGTGCCGCTGTCCCCATTGCCAAGCGCCGATAGCAAGGGGGAGAGAAGCGGCGCCGGTAATGGGGCAACGGCACCGATAGCCAGGGGGGCATAAGGGGCAGCCGGCACCATTGCCGCCGCGCCGCTGCCCCGTTGCCTCCCCCATCCCTAGTTGTATAATTACCTGTTGCCGGGGGTCGGGTCCAAGCTGCTTCAGGCCTCTGTTGTGCGTCCCCTGCATCATTGCTATGCATTGCGAGACGCAATGACGAGTTGACGTCTCTCGTCATTGCGCCGCGCCATGCAAAGCATAGCAACGACGCAGGGAATGCACACCGGAGGCCTGAAGCAGCGCTGACCCGACCCCAGCAACAGGTAATTATACAACCGGGGATGGGGGAGGCAACGGGGCAGCGGCACCGGCAATGGGTGCCGCTGCCCCTTCTTTCCCCCTGTCTGTCGACAATCGCTGCCCCATTGCCGGCGCCGTTTCTCTCCCCCTGGCTATCGGCGCCGGCAATGGGGCAGCGGCACTGATAGCCAGGGGGAGAGAAGGGGCAGCAGCGCCGATAGCAGGGTGTAAACCATCATACACTCATACTGTTTTCACTTTGCCAAGTTATCGGACAACCTGGCCCCAAAATTATGGATTATAAAAGGATAGCAGCATAAGGGAAAAATACACATTTTGAACCCAAAAACCCATTTGAGTTTTTAAGTTCAAAATACAGGCCTACCTCCTCCCCTACAGCCTGCCTGTCCATCTCCAAAAATACCCTTTTTAATAATTATACGCTCCTCCTTTGCATTGAAAAAAAGAAACAGTAAAGTTGCCAGATGCGGCCATCCTTTCATCCATTTGTCCTTCTGCATCTATTTTCCCAAACCTTGCACTCATACTGTTATTATGTCGCCAAGTAATTAGACTACCTTGCCCAAAAATTATGGATTATAAAAGGATAGCAGCATTAGTGAAAAAAACACATTTTGAACCCAAAAACCCATTTGAGTTTTTAAGTTCAAAATACAGGCCTACCTCCTCCCCTACAGCCTGCATGTCCATCTCCAAAAATACCCTTTTTAATAATTATACGCTCCTCCTTTGCATTGAAAAAAAGCAAACAGTAAAGTTGCCAGATGCGGCCATCCTTTCATCCATTTGTCCTTCTGCATCTATTTTCCCAAACCATGCACTCATACTGTTATTATGTCGCCAAGTAATTAGATTACCTGGCCAAAAATTATGGATTATAAAAGGTTAGCAGCATAAGGGAACATTACCGTATTTATCGGGGTGTACATCGCACCGGCCTATAACACGCACCCTCATTTTACCAAGGATATTTGGGTAAAAAAAGTTTTTACCCAAATATCCTTCATAAAATGAGGGTGCGTGTGTGTGCATGTGTGTACCTCGATACACTGCTTCTCAACCCACAGAGCCCCCAGGAAAGGCAGGGGGAGAGAGGCCGTCGCTGCCTGCTTCTCTCCCCCTGCCTTTCCTGGGGTCTAGAGCCCCTGCTACCGCCGCTTCTCTCCCCCTGCTATCGGCGCCGCTGCCCCTTCTCTCCCCCTGGCTATCGGTGCCGCTGTCCCCATTGCCAGCGCCCGATAGCCAGGGGGAGCGAAGCTGCGCCGGCAATGTGGCACCGGCACCGATAGCCAGGGGGAGATAAGGGGCAGCGGCACCCATTGCCGTCGCCGCTGCCCCGTTGCCTATCCCATCCCTAGTTGTATAATTACCTGTTGCCGGGGTCGGGTCCGCGCTGCTTCAGGCCTCCGGTGTGCGTCCCCTGCATCATTGTTATGCGTTGCGAGACGCAATGACGAGTGACGTCACTCGTCATTGCACCGCGCCATGCAGCGCATAGCAACGACGCAGGGGATGCACACCGGAGGCCTGAAGCAGCGCTGACCCGTACCCCAGCAACAGGTAATTATACACCGGGGATGGGGGAGGCAACGGGGCAGCGGCGCCGGCAATGGGTGCCGCTGCCCCTTCTTTCTTTCTTTCTACCTCCTCCCCTACAGCCTGCCTGTCCATTTCCAAAAATACCCTTTTTAATAATTATACGCTCCTCCTTTGCATTGAAAAAAAGCAAACAGTAAAGTTGCCAGATGCGGCCATCCTTTCATCCATTTGTCCTTCTGCATCTATTTTCCCAAACCACGCACTCATACTGTTATTATGTCGCCAAGTAATTAGACTACCTGGCCCAAAAATGATGGATTATAAAAGGATAGCAGCATAAGGGAAAAATACATATTTTGAACCCTAAAAAACCCATTTGAGTTTTTAAGTTCAAAAATACAGGCCTACCTCTCCCCATCAGCCTGCCTGTCCATCTCCAAAATACCCTTTTTTAATAATTATGCACTCTTCATTTGCTTTGGAAAAACAAACAGTTAAGTTGCCATATGCTGCTATCCTTTCCTCGATTTGTGCCTCTACACCTATGTTCTCAAACCATCATACACTTCATACTGTTTTCACTTTGCCAAGTTATCGGACAACCTGGCCCCAAAATTATGATTATAAAAGGATAGCAGCATAAGGGAAAAATACACATTTTGAACCCAAAAAACCCATTTGAGTTTTTAAGTTCAAAATACAGGCCTACCTCCTCCCCTACAGCCTGCCTGTCCATCTCCAAAAATACTCTTTTTAATAATTATACGCTCCTCCTTTGCATTGAAAAAAAGCAAACAGTAAAGTTGCCAGATGCGGCCATCCTTTCATCCATTTGTCCTTCTGCATGTATATTCCCCAAACCATGCACTCATTTTGTTATTATGTCGCCAAGTAATTAGACTACCATGCCGAAAAATTATGGATTATAAAAGGATAGCAGCATTAGTGAAAAATACACATTTTGAACCCAAAAACCCATTTGAGTTTTTAAGTTCAAAATACAGGCCTACCTCCTCCCCTACAGCCTGCCTGTCCATCTCCAAAATACCCTTTTTAATAATTATACGCTCCTCCTTTGCATTGAAAAAAAGCAAACAGTAAAGTTGCACAGATGCGGACATTCTTTCATCCATTTGTCCCTTCTGCATCTATTTTCCAAAACCATGCACTCATACCGTTATTATGTCGCCAAGTAATTAGACTACCTGGCCCAAAAATTATGGATTATAAAAGGGTAGCAGCAAGTAAGGGAACATTACCGTATTTATCGGGGTGTACAACGCACCGGTCCTATAACACGCACCCTCATTTTACCAAGGATATTTGGGTAAAAAAAAGTTTTTACCCAAATATCCTTCATAAAATGAGGGTGCGGTGTGTGTGCATGTGTATACCCCGATACACCTGCTTCTCACCCCACAGAGCCCCCAGGAAAGGCAGGGGGATAGAGGCCGTCGCTGCTTGCTTCTCTCCCCCTGCCTTCCTGGGGTCTAGAGCCCTGCTACCGCCGCTTCTCTCCCCCTGCTATCGGCGCCGCTGCCCCTTCTCTCCCCCTGGCTATCGGTGCCGCTGTCCCATTGCCAGCACCGATAGCCAGGGGGAGAGAAGGCGGCGGCTTGGCAATTGGGGCCAGCGGTACCGATAGCCAGGGGGAGATAAGGGGCAGCGGCACCCATTGCCGTCGCCGCTGCCCCCGTTGCCTCCCCCATCCCTAGTTGTATAATTGCCTGTTGCCGGGGTCGGGTCCGCGCTGCTTCAGGCCTCCGTTGTGCGTCCCCTGCATCATTGCTATGCGATGCGAGACGCAATGACGAGTTGACGTCACTCGTCAATTGCACCGCGCCATGCAGCGCATAGCAACAACGCAGGGGATGCACACCGGAGGCCTGAAGCAGCGCTGACCCGACCCCAGCAACAGGTAATTATACAACCGGGGATGGGGGAGGCAACGGGGCAGCGGCGCCCGGCAATGGGTGCCGCTGCCCCTTCTTTCTTTCTTTCTACCTCCTCCCTACAGCCTGCCTGTCCATCTCCAAAAATACCCTTTTTAATAATTATACGCTCCTCCTTTGCATTGAAAAAAAGCAAACAGTAAAGTTGCCAGATGCGGCCATCCTTTCATCCATTTGTCCTTCTGCATCTATTTTCCCAAACCATGCACTCATTTTGTTATTATGTCGCCAAAGTAATTAGACTATCATGCCCCAAAAATTATGGATTATAAAAGGATAGCAGCATTAGTGAAAAATAGACATTTTTAACCCAAAAACCCATTTGAGTTTTTAAGTTCAAAATACAGGCCTACCTCCTCCCCTACAGCCTGCCTGTCCCATCTCCAAAAATACCCTTTTTAATAATTATATGCTCCTCCTTTGCATTGAAAAAAAGCAAACAGTAAAGTTCCCAGATGCGGCCATCCTTTCATCCCATTTGTTCCTTCTGCATCTATTTTCCCAAACCATGCACTCATACTGTTATTATGTCGCCAAGTAATTAGACTACCTGGCACAAAAATTATGGATTATAAAAGGGTAGCAGCATAAGGGAACATTACCGTATTTATCGTGGTGTACCACGCATCCGCCTATAACACACACCCTCATTTTACCAAGGATATTTGGGTAAAAGAATTTTTTAACCCAAAGTGTATACCCCGATACACTGCTTCTCACCCCACAGAGCCCCCAGGAAAGGCAGGGGGTGAGAGGCCGTCGCTGCCTGATTCTCTCCCCCTGCCTTTCCTGGGGTCTAGAGCCCTGCTACCGCCGCTTCTCTCCCCCTGCTATCGGCGCCGCTGCCCCTTCTCTCCCCCTGGCTATCGGTGCCGCTGTCCCATTGCCAGCGCCGATAGCCAGGGGGAGAGAAGCGGTGTCGGCAATGGGGCAGCTGCACCGATAGCCAGGGGGAGATAAGGGGCAGCGGCACCCATTGCCGTCGCCGCTGCCCCGTTGCCTCCCCCATCCCTAGTTGTATAATTACCTGATGCCGGGGTCGGGTCCGCGCTGCTTCACGTCTCCGGTGTGCGTCCCCTACATCATTGCTATGCGTTGCGAGACGCAATGACGAGTGATGTCACTCGTCATTGCGCCGCGCCATGCAGCGCATAGCAACGACGCAGGGGATGCACCACGGAGGCCTGAAGCAGCGCTGACCCGACCCCAGCAACAGGTAATTATACAACCGGGGATGGGGGAGGCAACGGGGCAGCGGCGCCGGCAATGGGTGCCGCTGCCCCTTCTTTCCCCCTGTCTGTCGACATCGCTGCCCCATTGCCGCCGCCGTTTCTCTCCCCCTGGCTATCGGCGCCGGCAATGGGGCAGCGGCACTGATAGCCAGGGGGAGAGAAGGGGCAGCAGCGCCGATAGCAGGGGTAACCATCATACACTCATACTGTTTTCACTTTGCCAAGTTATCGGACAACCTGGCCCCAAAATTATGGATTATAAAAGGATAGCAGCATAAGGGAAAAATACATATTTTGAACCCAAAAACCCATTTGAGTTTTTAAGTTCAAAATACAGGCCTACCTCCTCCCCATCAGCCTGCCTGTCCATCTCCAAAAATACCCTTTTTAATAATTATACGCTCCTCCTTTGCATTGAAAAAAAGCAAACAGTAAAGTTGCCAGATGTGGCCATCCTTTCATCCATTTGTCCTTCTGCATCTATTTTCCCAAACCATGCACTCATACTGTTATTATGTCGCCAAGTAATTAGACTACCTTGCCCAAAAATTAGGGATTATAAAAGGATAGCAGCATTAGTGAAAAATACACATTTTGAACCCAAAAACCCATTTGAGTTTTTAAGTTCAAAATACAGGCCTACCTCCTCCCCTACAGCCTGCCTGTCCATCTCCAAAAATACGATTTTTTAATAATTGTACGCCTCTCCTTTGCATTGAAAAAAAGCAAACAGTAAAGTTGCCAGATGCGGCCATCCTTTCATCCATTTGTCCTTCTGCATCTATTTTCCCAAACCATGCACTCATACTTTTAATATGTCGCCAAGTAATTAGACTACCTGGCCCAAAAATTATGGATTATAAAAGGATAGCAGCATTAGTGAAAAATACACATTTTGAACCCAAAAACCCATTTGAGATTTTAAGTTTAAAATACATGCCCACCTCCTCCCCTACAGCCTGCCTGTCCATCTCCAAAAATACCCTTTTTAATAATTATACGCTCCTCCTTTGCATTGAAAAAAAGCAAACAGTAAAGGTGCCAGATGCGGCCATCCTTTCATCCATTTGTCCTTCTGAATCTATTTTCCCAAACCATGCACTCATACTGTTATTATGTCGCCAAGTAATTACACTACCTGGCCCAAAAATTATGGATTATAAAAGGATAGCAGCATAAGGGAAAAATACATATTTTGAACCCAAAAACCCATTTGAGTTTTTAAGTTCAAAATACAGGCCTACCTCCTCCCCATCAGCCTGCCTGTCCATCTCCAAAAATACCCTTTTTTAATAATTATGCACTCTTCATTTGCATTGGAAAAACAAACAGTTAAGTTGCCATATGCTGCTATCCTTTCATCGATTTGTGCTTCTACACCTATGTTCCCAAACCATCATACACTCATACTGTTTTCACTTTGCCAAGTTATCGGACAACCTGGCCCCAAAATTATGGATTATAAAAGGATAGCAGCATAAGGGAAAAATACACATTTTGAACCCAAAAACCCATTTGAGTTTTTAAGTTCAAAATACAGGCCTACCTCCTCCCCTACAGCCTGCCTGTCCATCTCCAAAAATAGCCTTTTAATAATTATACGCTCCTCCTTTGCATTGAAAAAAAGCAAACAGTAAAGTTGCCAGATGCGGCCATCCTTTCATCCATTTGTCCTTCTGCATCTATTTTCCCAAACCATGCACTCATTATGTCGCCAAGTTGTTAGACTACCTGGCCCAAAAATTATGGATTATAAAAGGGTAGCAGCATAAGGGAACATTACCGTGTTTATCGGGGTGTACAACACACCGGCCTATAACAAGCACCCTCATTTTACCAAGGATATTTGAGTAAAAAAAAGTTTTTACCCAAATATCCTTCATTAAATGAGGGTGCGTGTGTGTGCATGTGTATACCCCGATACACTGCTTCTCAACCCACAGAGCTCCCAGGAAAGGCAGGGGGAGAGAGGCCGTCGCTGCCTGCTTCTCTTTCCCTGCCTTTCCTGGGGTCTAGAGTCCTGCTACCGCCGCTTCTCTCCCCCTGCTATCGGCGCCGCTGCTCCTTCTCTCTCCATGGCTATCGGTGCCGCTGTCCCATTGCCAGCGCCGATAGCCAGGGGGAGAGAAGCGGCGTCGGCAATGGGGCAGCGGCACCGATAGCCAGGGGGAGATAAGGGGCAGCGGCACCCATTGCCGTCGCCGCTGCCCCGTTGCCTCCCCCATCCCTAGTTGTATAATTACCTGTTGCCGGGGTCCGGTCCGCGCTGCTTCAGGCCTCAGGTGTGCGTCCCCTGCATCATTGCTATGCGTTGCGAGACGCAATGACGAGTGACGTCACTCGTCATTGCGCCTCGCCATGCAGCGCATAGCTCCTCCTTTGCATTGAAAAAAGCAAACAGTAAAGTTGCCAGATGCGGCCATCCTTTCATCCATTTGTCCTTCTGCATCTATTTTCCCAAACCATGCACTCATACTGTTATTATGTCGCCAAGTAATTAGACTACCAGGCCAAAAAATTATGGATTATCAAAGGATAGCAGAATTAGTGAAAAATACACATTTTGAACCCAAAAACCCATTTGAGTTTTTAAGTTCAAAATACAGGCCTACCTCCTCCCCTACAGCCTGCCTGTCCATCTCCAAAAATACCCTTTTTAATAATTATACGCTCCTCCTTTGCATTGAAAAAAAGCAAACAGTAAAGTTGCCAGATGCGGCCATCCTTTCATCCATTTGTCCTTCTGCATCTATTTTCCCAAACCATGCACTCATACTGTTATTATGTCGCCAAGTAATTAGACTACCTGGCCCAAAAATTATGGATTATAAAAGGATAGCAGCATAAGGGAAAAATACATATTTTGAACCCAAAAACCCATTTGAGTTTTTAAGTTCAAAATACAGGACTACCTCCTCCCCATCAGCCTGCCTGTCCATCTCCAAAAATACCCTTTTTTAATAATTATGCACTCTTCATTTGCTTTGGAAAAACAAACAGTTAAGTTGCCATATGCTGCTATCCTTTCATCGATTTGTGCTTCTACACCTATGTTCCCAAACCATCATACACTCATACTGTTTTCACTTTGCCAAGTTATCGGACAACCTGGCCCCAAAATTATTGATTATAAAAGGATAGCAGCATAAGGGAAAAATACACATTTTGAACCCAAAAAGCCATTTGAGTTTTTAAGTTCAAAATACAGGCCTACCTCCTCCCCTACAGCCTGCCTTTCCATCTCCAAAAATACCCTTTTTAATAATTATAAGCTTCTCCTTTGCATTGAAAAAAAGCAAACAGTTAAGTTCCAAGATGCGGTCATCCTTTCATCCATTTGTCCTTCTGCATCTATTTTCCCAAACCATGCACTCATACTGTTATTATGTCGCCAAGTAATTAGACTACCTGGCCCAAAAATTATGGATTATAAAAGGGTAGCAGCATAAGGGAACATTACCGTATTTATCGGGTGTACCACGCATCCGCCTATAACACACACCCTCATTTTATCAAGGATATTTGGGTAAAAGAATTTTTTACCCAAATATACTTCATAAAATGAGGGTGCCTGTGTGTGCATGTGTATACCCCGATACACTGCTTCTCACCCCACAGAGCCCCCAGGAAAGGCAGGGGGAGAGAGGCCGTCGCTGCCTGCTTCTCTCCCCCTGCCTTTCCTGGGGTCTAGAGCCCTGCTACCGCCGCTTCTCTCCCCCTGCTATCGGCGCCGCTGCCCCTTCTCTCCCCCTGGCTATCGGTGCCGCTGTCCCATTGCCAGCGCCGATAGCCAGGGGGAGAGAAGCTGTGTCGGCAATGGGGCAGCTGCAGCGATAGCCAGAGGGAGATAAGGGGCAGCGGCACCCATTGCCGTCGCCGCTTCCCCGTTGCCTCCCCCATCCCTAGTTGTATAATTACCTGTTGCCGGGGTCGGGTCCACGCTGCTTCAGGCCTCCGGTGTGCGTCCCCTGCATCATTGCTATGCGTTGCGAGACGCAATGACGAGTGATGTCACTCGTCATTGCGCAGCGCCATGCAGCGCATAGCAACGACGCAGGGGATGCACCCCGGAGTCCTGAAGCAGCGCTGACCCGACCCCAGCAACAGGTAATTATACAACCGGGGATGGGGGAGGCAACAGGGAAGCGGCGCCGGCAAAGGGTGCCGCTGCCCCTTCTTTCTTTCTTTCTACCTCCTCCCCTACAGCCTGCCTGTCCATCTCCAAAAATACCCTTTTTAATAATTATACGCTCCTCCTTTGCATTGAAAAAAAAGCAAACAGTAAAGGTGCCAGATGCGGCCATCCTTTCATCCATTTGTCCTTCTGCATCTATTTTCCCAAACCATGCACTCATACTGTTATTATGTTGCCAAGTAATTAGACTACCTGGCCCAAAAATTATGGATTATAAAAGGATAGCAGCATAAGGGAAAAATATATATTTTGAACCCAAAAACCCATTTGAGTTTTTAAGTTCAAAATACAGGCCTACCTCCTCCCCATCAGCCTGCCTGTCCATCTCCAAAAATACCCTTTTTTTTTTATAATTATGCACTCTTCATTTGCTTTGGAAAAACAAACAGTTAAGTTGCCATATGCTGCTATCCTTTCATCGATTTGTGCTTCTACACCTATGTTCCCAAACCATCATACACTCATACTGTTTTCACTTTGCCAAGTTATCGGACAACCTGGCCCCAAAATTATGGATTATAAAAGGATAGCAGCATAAGGGAAAAATACACATTTTGAACCCAAAAACCCATTTGAGTTTTTAAGTTCTAAATACAGGCCTACCTCCTCCCCTACAGCCTGCCTGTCCATCTCCAAAAACAGCCTTTTAATAATTATACGCTCCTCCTTTGCATTGAAAAAAAGCAAACAGTAAAGTTGCCAGATGCGGCCATCCTTTCATCCATTTGTCTTTCTGCATCTATTTTCCCAAACCACGCACTCATACTGTTATTATGTCGCCAAGTAATTAGACTACCTGGCCCAAAAATTATGGATTATAAAAGGATAGCAGCATAAGGGAAAAATACACATTTTGAACCCAAAAACCCATTTGAGTTTTGAAGTTCAAAATACAGGCCTACCTCCTCCCCTACAGCCTGCCTGTCCATCTCCAAAAATACGAATTTTAATAATTATACGCTCCTCCTTTGCATTGAAAAAAAGCAAACAGTAAAGTTGCCAGATGCGGCCATCCTTTCATCCATTTGTCCTTCTGCATCTATTTTCCCAAACCATGCACTCATACTGTTATTATGTCGCCAAGTAATTAGACTACCTGGCCCAAAAATGATGGATTATAAAAGGATAGCAGCATATGGAAAAAATACACATTTTGAACCCAAAAACCCATTTGAGTTTTTAAGTTCAAAATACAGGCCTACCTCCTCCCCTACAGCCTGCCTGTCCATCTCCAAAAATACCCTTTTTAATAATTATACGCTCCTCCTTTGCATTGAAAAAAAGCAAACAGTAAAGTTGCCAGATGCGGCCATCCTTTCATCCATTTGTCCTTCTGCATCTATTTTCCCAAACCATGCACTCATACTGTTATGTTGCCAAGTAATTAGACTACCTGGCCCAAACATTATGAATTATAAAAGGATAGCAGCATTAGTGAAAAAAACACATTTTGAACCCAAAAACCCATTTGAGTTTTTAAGTTCAAAATACAGGCCTACCTCCTCCCCTACAGCCTGCCTGTCCATCTCCAAAAATACCCTTTTAATAATTATACGCTCCTCCTTTGCATTGAAAAAAAGCAAACAGTAAAGGTGCCAGATGCGGCCATCCTTTCATCCATTTGTCCTTCTGCATCTATTTTCCCAAACCATGCACTCATACTGTTATTATGTCGCCAAGTAATTAGACTACCTGGCCCAAAAATTATGGATTATAAAAGGATAGCAGCATAAGGGAAAAATACATATTTTGAACCCAAAAACCCATTTGAGTTTTTAAGTTCAAAATACAGGACTACCTCCTCCCCATCAGCCTGCCTGTCCATCTCCAAAAATACCCTTTTTTAATAATTATGCACTCTTCATTTGCTTTGGAAAAACAAACAGTTAAGTTGCCATATGCTGCTATCCTTTCATCGATTTGTGCTTCTACACCTATGTTCCCAAACCATCATACACTCATACTGTTTTCACTTTGCCAAGTTATCGGACAACCTGGCCCCAAAATTATGGATTATAAAAGGATAGCAGCATAAGGGAAAAATACACATTTTGAACCCAAAAAGCCATTTGAGTTTTTAAGTTCAAAATACAGGCCTACCTCCTCCCCTACAGCCTGCCTGTCCATCTCCAAAAACAGCCTTTTAATAATTATACGCTCCTCCTTTGCATTGAAAAATAGCAAACAGTAAAGTTGCCAGATGCGGCCATCCTTTCATCCATTTGTCTTTCTGCATCTATTTTCCCAAACCACGCACTCATACTGTTATTATGTCGCCAAGTAATTAGACTACCTGGCCCAAAAATTATGGATTATAAAAGGATAGCAGCATAAGGGAAAAATACACATTTTGAACCCAAAAACCCATTTGAGTTTTTAAGTTCAAAATACAGGCCTACCTCCTCCCTTACAGCATGCCTGTCCATCTCCAAAAATACCCTTTTTAATAATTATATGCTCCTCCTTTGCATTGAAAAAAAGCAAACAGTAAAGTTGCCAGATGCGGTCATCCATTTGTCCTTCTGCATCTATTTTCCCAAACCATGCACTCATACTGTTATTATGTCGCCAAGTAATTAGACTACCTTGCCCAAAAATTATGGATTATAAAAGGATAGCAGCATTAGTGAAAAATACACATTTTGAACCCAAAAACCCATTTGAGTTTTTAAGTTCAAAATACAGGCCTACCTCCTCCCCTACAGCCTGCCTGTCCAACTCCAAAATACCCTTTTTAATAATTATACGCTCCTCCTTTGCATTGAAAAAAAGCAAACAGTAAAGTTGCCAGATGCGGCCATCCTTTCATCCATTTGTCCTTCTGCATCTATTTTCCCAAACCATGCACTCATACTGTTATTATGTCGCCAAGTAATTAGACTACCTGGCCCAAAAATTATGGATTATAAAAGGGTAGCAGCATAAGGGAACATTACCGTATTTATCGGGGTGTACCACGCATCCGCCTATAACACACACCCTCATTTTATCAAGGATATTTGGGTAAAATAATTTTTTTACCCAAATATCCTTCATAAAATGAGGGTGCGTGTGTGTGCATGTGTATACCCCGATACACTGCTTCTCACCCCACAGAGCCCCCAGGAAAGGCAGGGGGAGAGAGACCGTCGCTGCCTGCTTCTCTCCCCCTGCCTTTCCTGGGGTCTAGAGCCCTGCTACCGCCTCTTCTCTCCCCCTGCTATCGGCGCCGCTGCCCCTTCTCTCCCCCTGGCTATCGGTGCCGCTGTCCCATTGCCAGCGCCGATAGCCAGGGGGAGAGAAGCGGTGTTGGCAATGGGGCAGCTGCACCGATAGCCAGGGGGAGATAAGGGGCAGCGGCACCCATTGCCGTCGCCGCTGCCCCGTTGCCTCCCCCATCCCTAGTTGTATAATTAACTGTTGCCGGGGTCGGGTCCGCGCTGCTTCAGGCCTTCGGTGTGCATCCCCTACATCATTGCTATGCGTTGCGAGACGCAATGACGAGTGATGTCACTCGTCATTGCGCCGCGCATAGCAACGACGCAGGGGATGCACCCCGGAGTCCTGAAGCAGCGCTGACCCGACCCCAGCAACAGGTAATTATACAACCGGGGATGGGGGAGGCAACAGGGAAGCGGCGCCGGTAATGGGTGCCGCTGCCCCTTCTTTCTTTCTTTCTACCTCCTCCCCTACAGCCTGCCTGTCCATCTCCAAAAATACCCTTTTTAATAATTATACGCTCCTCCTTTGCATTGAAAAAAAGCAAACAGTAAAGGTGCCAGATGCGGCCATCCTTTCATCCATTTGTCCTTCTGCATCTATTTTCCCAAACCATGCACTCATACTGTTATTATGTCGCCAAGTAATTAGACTACCTGGCCCAAAAATTATGGATTATAAAAGGATAGCAGCATAAGGGAAAAATACATATTTTGAACCCAAAAACCCATTTGAGTTTTTAAGTTCAAAATACAGGCCTACCTCCTCCCCATCAGCCTGCCTGTCCATCTCCAAAAATACCTTTTTTAATAATTATGCACTCTTCATTTTCTTTGGAAAAACAAACAGTTAAGTTGCCATATGCTGCTATCCTTCCATCGATTTGTGCTTCTACACCTATGTTCCCAAACCATCATACACTCATACTGTTTTCACTTTGCCAAGTTATCGGACAACCTGGCCCCAAAATTATGGATTATAAAAGGATAGCAGCATAAGGGAAAAATACACATTTTGAACCCAAAAACCCATTTGAGTTTTTAAGTTCAAAATACAGGCCTACCTCCTCCCAAACAGCCTGCCTGTCCATCTCCAAAAATAGCCTTTTAATAATTATACGCTCCTCCTTTGCATTGAAAAAAAGCAAACAGTAAAGTTGCCAGATGCGGCCATCCTTTCATCCATTTGTCCTTCTGCATCTATTTTCCCAAACCATGCACTCATACTGTTATTATGTCGCCAAGTAATTAGACTACCTTGCCCAAAAATTATGGATTATAAAAGGATAGCAGCATTAGTGAAAAATACACATTTTGAACCCAAAAACCCATTTGAGTTTTTAAGTTCAAAATACAGGCCTACCTCCTCCCCTACAGCCTGCCTGTCCATCTCCAAAAATACCCTTTTTAATAATTATACGCCCCTCCTTTGCATTGAAAAAAAGCAAACAGTTAAGTTGCCAGATGCGGCCATCCTTTCATCCATTTGTCCTTCTGCATCTATTTTCCCAAACCATGCACTCATACTGTTATTATGTCGCCAAGTAATTAGACTACCTGGCCCAAACATTATGAATTATAAAAGGATAGCAGCATTAGTGAAAAAAACACATTTTGAACCCAAAAACCCATTTGAGTTTTTAAGTTCAAAATACAGGCCTACCTCCTCCCCTACAGCCTGCCTGTCCATCTCCAAAAATACGATTTTTAATAATTATACGCCTCTCCTTTGCATTGAAAAAAAGCAAACAGTAAAGTTGCCAGATGCGGCCATCCTTTCATCCATTTGTCCTTCTGCATCTATTTTCCCAAACCATGCACTCATACTGTTATAATGTCGCCAAGTAATTAGACTACCTGGCCCAAAAATTATGGTTTATAAAAGGATAGCAGCATTAGTGAAAAATACACATTTTGAACCCAAAAACCCATTTGAGTTTTTACGTTCAAAATACAGGCCTACCTCCTCCCCTACAGCCTGCCTGTCCATCTCCAAAAATACCCTTTTAATAATTATACGCTCCTCCTTTGCATTGAAAAAAAGCAAACAGTAAAGGTGCCAGATGCGGCCATCCTTTCATCCATTTGTCCTTCTGCATCTATTTTCCCAAACCATGCACTCATACTGTTATTATGTCGCCAAGTAATTAGACTACCTGGCCCAAAAATTATGGATTATAAAAGGGTAGCAGCATAAGGGAACATTACCGTATTTATCGGGGTGTACAACGCACCGGCCTATAACACGAACCCTCATTTTACCAAGGATATTTGGGTAAAAAAAGTTTTTACCCAAATATCCTTCATAAAATGAGGGTGCGTGTGTGTGCATGTGTGTACCCCGATACACTGCTTCTCAACCCACAGAGCCCCCAGGAAAGGCAGGGGGAGAGAGGCCGTCGCTGCCTGCTTCTCTCCCCCTGCCTTTCCTGGGGTCTAGAGCCCTGCTACCGCCGCTTCTCTCCCCCTGCTATCGGCACCGCTGCCCCTTCTCTCCCCCTGGCTATCGGTGCCGCTGTCCCATTGCCAGCGCCGATAGCAAGGGGGAGAGAAGCGGCGCCGGTAATGGGGCAACGGCACCGATAGCCAGGGGGGCATAAGGGGCAGCGGCACCCATTGCCGGCGCCGCTGCCCCGTTGCCTCCCCCATCCCTAGTTGTATAATTACCTGTTGCCGGGGTCGGGTCCAAGCTGCTTCAGGCCTCTGTTGTGCGTCCCCTGCATCATTGCTATGCATTGCGAGACGCAATGACGAGTGACGTCTCTCGTCATTGCGCCGCGCCATGCAAAGCATAGCAACGACGCAGGGAATGCACACCGGAGGCCTGAAGCAGCGCTGACCCGACCCCAGCAACAGGTAATTATACAACCGGGGATGGGGGAGGCAACGGGGCAGCGGCACCGGCAATGGGTGCCGCTGCCCCTTCTTTCCCCCTGTCTGTCGACATCGCTGCCCCATTGCCGGCGCCGTTTCTCTCCCCCTGGCTATCGGCGCCGGCAATGGGGCAGCGGCACTGATAGCCAGGGGGAGAGAAGGGGCAGCAGCGCCGATAGCAGGGGTAACCATCATACACTCATACTGTTTTCACTTTGCCAAGTTATCGGACAACCTGGCCCCAAAATTATGGATTATAAAAGGATAGCAGCATAAGGGAAAAATACACATTTTGAACCCAAAAACCCATTTGAGTTTTTAAGTTCAAAATACAGGCCTACCTCCTCCCCTACAGCCTGCCTGTCCATCTCCAAAAATACCCTTTTTAATAATTATACGCTCCTCCTTTGCATTGAAAAAAAGAAACAGTAAAGTTGCCAGATGCGGCCATCCTTTCATCCATTTGTCCTTCTGCATCTATTTTCCCAAACCTTGCACTCATACTGTTATTATGTCGCCAAGTAATTAGACTACCTTGCCCAAAAATTATGGATTATAAAAGGATAGCAGCATTAGTGAAAAAAACACATTTTGAACCCAAAAACCCATTTGAGTTTTTAAGTTCAAAATACAGGCCTACCTCCTCCCCTACAGCCTGCCTGTCCATCTCCAAAAATACCCTTTTTAATAATTATACGCTCCTCCTTTGCATTGAAAAAAAGCAAACAGTAAAGTTGCCAGATGCGGCCATCCTTTCATCCATTTGTCCTTCTGCATCTATTTTCCCAAACCATGCACTCATACTGTTATTATGTCGCCAAGTAATTAGATTACCTGGCCCAAAAATTATGGATTATAAAAGGTTAGCAGCATAAGGGAACATTACCGTATTTATCGGGGTGTACATCGCACCGGCCTATAACACGCACCCTCATTTTACCAAGGATATTTGGGTAAAAAAAGTTTTTACCCAAATATCCTTCATAAAATGAGGGTGCGTGTGTGTGCATGTGTGTACCTCGATACACTGCTTCTCAACCCACAGAGCCCCCAGGAAAGGCAGGGGGAGAGAGGCCGTCGCTGCCTGCTTCTCTCCCCCTGCCTTTCCTGGGGTCTAGAGCCCTGCTACCGCCGCTTCTCTCCCCCTGCTATCGGCGCCGCTGCCCCTTCTCTCCCCCTGGCTATCGGTGCCGCTGTCCCATTGCCAGCGCCGATAGCCAGGGGGAGCGAAGCTGCGCCGGCAATGTGGCACCGGCACCGATAGCCAGGGGGAGATAAGGGGCAGCGGCACCCATTGCCGTCGCCGCTGCCCCGTTGCCTATCCCATCCCTAGTTGTATAATTACCTGTTGCCGGGGTCGGGTCCGCGCTGCTTCAGGCCTCCGGTGTGCGTCCCCTGCATCATTGTTATGCGTTGCGAGACGCAATGACGAGTGACGTCACTCGTCATTGCACCGCGCCATGCAGCGCATAGCAACGACGCAGGGGATGCACACCGGAGGCCTGAAGCAGCGCTGACCCGACCCCAGCAACAGGTAATTATACAACCGGGGATGGGGGAGGCAACGGGGCAGCGGCGCCGGCAATGGGTGCCGCTGCCCCTTCTTTCTTTCTTTCTACCTCCTCCCCTACAGCCTGCCTGTCCATTTCCAAAAATACCCTTTTTAATAATTATACGCTCCTCCTTTGCATTGAAAAAAAGCAAACAGTAAAGTTGCCAGATGCGGCCATCCTTTCATCCATTTGTCCTTCTGCATCTATTTTCCCAAACCACGCACTCATACTGTTATTATGTCGCCAAGTAATTAGACTACCTGGCCCAAAAATGATGGATTATAAAAGGATAGCAGCATAAGGGAAAAATACATATTTTGAACCCAAAAACCCATTTGAGTTTTTAAGTTCAAAATACAGGCCTACCTCCTCCCCATCAGCCTGCCTGTCCATCTCCAAAAATACCCTTTTTTAATAATTATGCACTCTTCATTTGCTTTGGAAAAACAAACAGTTAAGTTGCCATATGCTGCTATCCTTTCCTCGATTTGTGCCTCTACACCTATGTTCTCAAACCATCATACACTCATACTGTTTTCACTTTGCCAAGTTATCGGACAACCTGGCCCCAAAATTATGGATTATAAAAGGATAGCAGCATAAGGGAAAAATACACATTTTGAACCCAAAAACCCATTTGAGTTTTTAAGTTCAAAATACAGGCCTACCTCCTCCCCTACAGCCTGCCTGTCCATCTCCAAAAATACTCTTTTTAATAATTATACGCTCCTCCTTTGCATTGAAAAAAAGCAAACAGTAAAGTTGCCAGATGCGGCCATCCTTTCATCCATTTGTCCTTCTGCATGTATATTCCCAAACCATGCACTCATTTTGTTATTATGTCGCCAAGTAATTAGACTACCATGCCGAAAAATTATGGATTATAAAAGGATAGCAGCATTAGTGAAAAATACACATTTTGAACCCAAAAACCCATTTGAGTTTTTAAGTTCAAAATACAGGCCTACCTCCTCCCCTACAGCCTGCCTGTCCATCTCCAAAAATACCCTTTTTAATAATTATACGCTCCTCCTTTGCATTGAAAAAAAGCAAACAGTAAAGTTGCCAGATGCGGACATTCTTTCATCCATTTGTCCTTCTGCATCTATTTTCCCAAACCATGCACTCATACCGTTATTATGTCGCCAAGTAATTAGACTACCTGGCCCAAAAATTATGGATTATAAAAGGGTAGCAGCATAAGGGAACATTACCGTATTTATCGGGGTGTACAACGCACCGGCCTATAACACGCACCCTCATTTTACCAAGGATATTTGGGTAAAAAAAGTTTTTACCCAAATATCCTTCATAAAATGAGGGTGCGTGTGTGTGCATGTGTATACCCCGATACACTGCTTCTCACCCCACAGAGCCCCCAGGAAAGGCAGGGGGATAGAGGCCGTCGCTGCTTGCTTCTCTCCCCCTGCCTTTCCTGGGGTCTAGAGCCCTGCTACCGCCGCTTCTCTCCCCCTGCTATCGGCGCCGCTGCCCCTTCTCTCCCCCTGGCTATCGGTGCCGCTGTCCCATTGCCAGCACCGATAGCCAGGGGGAGAGAAGCGGCGCTGGCAATGGGGCAGCGGTACCGATAGCCAGGGGGAGATAAGGGGCAGCGGCACCCATTGCCGTCGCCGCTGCCCCGTTGCCTCCCCCATCCCTAGTTGTATAATTGCCTGTTGCCGGGGTCGGGTCCGCGCTGCTTCAGGCCTCCGTTGTGCGTCCCCTGCATCATTGCTATGCGTTGCGAGACGCAATGACGAGTGACGTCACTCGTCATTGCACCGCGCCATGCAGCGCATAGCAACAACGCAGGGGATGCACACCGGAGGCCTGAAGCAGCGCTGACCCGACCCCAGCAACAGGTAATTATACAACCGGGGATGGGGGAGGCAACGGGGCAGCGGCGCCGGCAATGGGTGCCGCTGCCCCTTCTTTCTTTCTTTCTACCTCCTCCCCTACAGCCTGCCTGTCCATCTCCAAAAATACCCTTTTTAATAATTATACGCTCCTCCTTTGCATTGAAAAAAAGCAAACAGTAAAGTTGCCAGATGCGGCCATCCTTTCATCCATTTGTCCTTCTGCATCTATTTTCCCAAACCATGCACTCATTTTGTTATTATGTCGCCAAGTAATTAGACTACCATGCCCAAAAATTATGGATTATAAAAGGATAGCAGCATTAGTGAAAAATAGACATTTTTAACCCAAAAACCCATTTGAGTTTTTAAGTTCAAAATACAGGCCTACCTCCTCCCCTACAGCCTGCCTGTCCATCTCCAAAAATACCCTTTTTAATAATTATATGCTCCTCCTTTGCATTGAAAAAAAGCAAACAGTAAAGTTCCCAGATGCGGCCATCCTTTCATCCATTTGTTCTTCTGCATCTATTTTCCCAAACCATGCACTCATACTGTTATTATGTCGCCAAGTAATTAGACTACCTGGCACAAAAATTATGGATTATAAAAGGGTAGCAGCATAAGGGAACATTACCGTATTTATCGGGGTGTACCACGCATCCGCCTATAACACACACCCTCATTTTACCAAGGATATTTGGGTAAAAGAATTTTTTAACCCAAATATCCTTCATAAAATGAGGGTGCGTGTGTGTGCATGTGTATACCCCGATACACTGCTTCTCACCCCACAGAGCCCCCAGGAAAGGCAGGGGGAGAGAGGCCGTCGCTGCCTGATTCTCTCCCCCTGCCTTTCCTGGGGTCTAGAGCCCTGCTACCGCCGCTTCTCTCCCCCTGCTATCGGCGCCGCTGCCCCTTCTCTCCCCCTGGCTATCGGTGCCGCTGTCCCATTGCCAGCGCCGATAGCCAGGGGGAGAGAAGCGGTGTCGGCAATGGGGCAGCTGCACCGATAGCCAGGGGGAGATAAGGGGCAGCGGCACCCATTGCCGTCGCCGCTGCCCCGTTGCCTCCCCCATCCCTAGTTGTATAATTACCTGATGCCGGGGTCGGGTCCGCGCTGCTTCACGTCTCCGGTGTGCGTCCCCTACATCATTGCTATGCGTTGCGAGACGCAATGACGAGTGATGTCACTCGTCATTGCGCCGCGCCATGCAGCGCATAGCAACGACGCAGGGGATGCACCACGGAGGCCTGAAGCAGCGCTGACCCGACCCCAGCAACAGGTAATTATACAACCGGGGATGGGGGAGGCAACGGGGCAGCGGCGCCGGCAATAGGTGCCGCTGCCCCTTCTTTCCCCCTGTCTGTCGACATCGCTGCCCCATTGCCGCCGCCGTTTCTCTCCCCCTGGCTATCGGCGCCGGCAATGGGGCAGCGGCACTGATAGCCAGGGGGAGAGAAGGGGCAGCAGCGCCGATAGCAGGGGTAACCATCATACACTCATACTGTTTTCACTTTGCCAAGTTATCGGACAACCTGGCCCCAAAATTATGGATTATAAAAGGATAGCAGCATAAGGGAAAAATACATATTTTGAACCCAAAAACCCATTTGAGTTTTTAAGTTCAAAATACAGGCCTACCTCCTCCCCATCAGCCTGCCTGTCCATCTCCAAAAATACCCTTTTTAATAATTATACGCTCCTCCTTTGCATTGAAAAAAAGCAAACAGTAAAGTTGCCAGATGTGGCCATCCTTTCATCCATTTGTCCTTCTGCATCTATTTTCCCAAACCATGCACTCATACTGTTATTATGTCGCCAAGTAATTAGACTACCTTGCCCAAAAATTAGGGATTATAAAAGGATAGCAGCATTAGTGAAAAATACACATTTTGAACCCAAAAACCCATTTGAGTTTTTAAGTTCAAAATACAGGCCTACCTCCTCCCCTACAGCCTGCCTGTCCATCTCCAAAAATACGATTTTTAATAATTGTACGCCTCTCCTTTGCATTGAAAAAAAGCAAACAGTAAAGTTGCCAGATGCGGCCATCCTTTCATCCATTTGTCCTTCTGCATCTATTTTCCCAAACCATGCACTCATACTGTTAATATGTCGCCAAGTAATTAGACTACCTGGCCCAAAAATTATGGATTATAAAAGGATAGCAGCATTAGTGAAAAATACACATTTTGAACCCAAAAACCCATTTGAGATTTTAAGTTTAAAATACATGCCCACCTCCTCCCCTACAGCCTGCCTGTCCATCTCCAAAAATACCCTTTTTAATAATTATACGCTCCTCCTTTGCATTGAAAAAAAGCAAACAGTAAAGGTGCCAGATGCGGCCATCCTTTCATCCATTTGTCCTTCTGAATCTATTTTCCCAAACCATGCACTCATACTGTTATTATGTCGCCAAGTAATTACACTACCTGGCCCAAAAATTATGGATTATAAAAGGATAGCAGCATAAGGGAAAAATACATATTTTGAACCCAAAAACCCATTTGAGTTTTTAAGTTCAAAATACAGGCCTACCTCCTCCCCATCAGCCTGCCTGTCCATCTCCAAAAATACCCTTTTTTAATAATTATGCACTCTTCATTTGCATTGGAAAAACAAACAGTTAAGTTGCCATATGCTGCTATCCTTTCATCGATTTGTGCTTCTACACCTATGTTCCCAAACCATCATACACTCATACTGTTTTCACTTTGCCAAGTTATCGGACAACCTGGCCCCAAAATTATGGATTATAAAAGGATAGCAGCATAAGGGAAAAATACACATTTTGAACCCAAAAACCCATTTGAGTTTTTAAGTTCAAAATACAGGCCTACCTCCTCCCCTACAGCCTGCCTGTCCATCTCCAAAAATAGCCTTTTAATAATTATACGCTCCTCCTTTGCATTGAAAAAAAGCAAACAGTAAAGTTGCCAGATGCGGCCATCCTTTCATCCATTTGTCCTTCTGCATCTATTTTCCCAAACCATGCACTCATTATGTCGCCAAGTTGTTAGACTACCTGGCCCAAAAATTATGGATTATAAAAGGGTAGCAGCATAAGGGAACATTACCGTGTTTATCGGGGTGTACAACACACCGGCCTATAACAAGCACCCTCATTTTACCAAGGATATTTGAGTAAAAAAAAGTTTTTACCCAAATATCCTTCATTAAATGAGGGTGCGTGTGTGTGCATGTGTATACCCCGATACACTGCTTCTCAACCCACAGAGCTCCCAGGAAAGGCAGGGGGAGAGAGGCCGTCGCTGCCTGCTTCTCTTTCCCTGCCTTTCCTGGGGTCTAGAGTCCTGCTACCGCCGCTTCTCTCCCCCTGCTATCGGCGCCGCTGCTCCTTCTCTCTCCATGGCTATCGGTGCCGCTGTCCCATTGCCAGCGCCGATAGCCAGGGGGAGAGAAGCGGCGTCGGCAATGGGGCAGCGGCACCGATAGCCAGGGGGAGATAAGGGGCAGCGGCACCCATTGCCGTCGCCGCTGCCCCGTTGCCTCCCCCATCCCTAGTTGTATAATTACCTGTTGCCGGGGTCCGGTCCGCGCTGCTTCAGGCCTCAGGTGTGCGTCCCCTGCATCATTGCTATGCGTTGCGAGACGCAATGACGAGTGACGTCACTCGTCATTGCGCCTCGCCATGCAGCGCATAGCTCCTCCTTTGCATTGAAAAAAGCAAACAGTAAAGTTGCCAGATGCGGCCATCCTTTCATCCATTTGTCCTTCTGCATCTATTTTCCCAAACCATGCACTCATACTGTTATTATGTCGCCAAGTAATTAGACTACCAGGCCAAAAAATTATGGATTATCAAAGGATAGCAGAATTAGTGAAAAATACACATTTTGAACCCAAAAACCCATTTGAGTTTTTAAGTTCAAAATACAGGCCTACCTCCTCCCCTACAGCCTGCCTGTCCATCTCCAAAAATACCCTTTTTAATAATTATACGCTCCTCCTTTGCATTGAAAAAAAGCAAACAGTAAAGTTGCCAGATGCGGCCATCCTTTCATCCATTTGTCCTTCTGCATCTATTTTCCCAAACCATGCACTCATACTGTTATTATGTCGCCAAGTAATTAGACTACCTGGCCCAAAAATTATGGATTATAAAAGGATAGCAGCATAAGGGAAAAATACATATTTTGAACCCAAAAACCCATTTGAGTTTTTAAGTTCAAAATACAGGACTACCTCCTCCCCATCAGCCTGCCTGTCCATCTCCAAAAATACCCTTTTTTAATAATTATGCACTCTTCATTTGCTTTGGAAAAACAAACAGTTAAGTTGCCATATGCTGCTATCCTTTCATCGATTTGTGCTTCTACACCTATGTTCCCAAACCATCATACACTCATACTGTTTTCACTTTGCCAAGTTATCGGACAACCTGGCCCCAAAATTATTGATTATAAAAGGATAGCAGCATAAGGGAAAAATACACATTTTGAACCCAAAAAGCCATTTGAGTTTTTAAGTTCAAAATACAGGCCTACCTCCTCCCCTACAGCCTGCCTTTCCATCTCCAAAAATACCCTTTTTAATAATTATAAGCTTCTCCTTTGCATTGAAAAAAAGCAAACAGTTAAGTTCCAAGATGCGGTCATCCTTTCATCCATTTGTCCTTCTGCATCTATTTTCCCAAACCATGCACTCATACTGTTATTATGTCGCCAAGTAATTAGACTACCTGGCCCAAAAATTATGGATTATAAAAGGGTAGCAGCATAAGGGAACATTACCGTATTTATCGGGGTGTACCACGCATCCGCCTATAACACACACCCTCATTTTATCAAGGATATTTGGGTAAAAGAATTTTTTACCCAAATATACTTCATAAAATGAGGGTGCCTGTGTGTGCATGTGTATACCCCGATACACTGCTTCTCACCCCACAGAGCCCCCAGGAAAGGCAGGGGGAGAGAGGCCGTCGCTGCCTGCTTCTCTCCCCCTGCCTTTCCTGGGGTCTAGAGCCCTGCTACCGCCGCTTCTCTCCCCCTGCTATCGGCGCCGCTGCCCCTTCTCTCCCCCTGGCTATCGGTGCCGCTGTCCCATTGCCAGCGCCGATAGCCAGGGGGAGAGAAGCTGTGTCGGCAATGGGGCAGCTGCAGCGATAGCCAGAGGGAGATAAGGGGCAGCGGCACCCATTGCCGTCGCCGCTTCCCCGTTGCCTCCCCCATCCCTAGTTGTATAATTACCTGTTGCCGGGGTCGGGTCCACGCTGCTTCAGGCCTCCGGTGTGCGTCCCCTGCATCATTGCTATGCGTTGCGAGACGCAATGACGAGTGATGTCACTCGTCATTGCGCAGCGCCATGCAGCGCATAGCAACGACGCAGGGGATGCACCCCGGAGTCCTGAAGCAGCGCTGACCCGACCCCAGCAACAGGTAATTATACAACCGGGGATGGGGGAGGCAACAGGGAAGCGGCGCCGGCAAAGGGTGCCGCTGCCCCTTCTTTCTTTCTTTCTACCTCCTCCCCTACAGCCTGCCTGTCCATCTCCAAAAATACCCTTTTTAATAATTATACGCTCCTCCTTTGCATTGAAAAAAAAGCAAACAGTAAAGGTGCCAGATGCGGCCATCCTTTCATCCATTTGTCCTTCTGCATCTATTTTCCCAAACCATGCACTCATACTGTTATTATGTTGCCAAGTAATTAGACTACCTGGCCCAAAAATTATGGATTATAAAAGGATAGCAGCATAAGGGAAAAATATATATTTTGAACCCAAAAACCCATTTGAGTTTTTAAGTTCAAAATACAGGCCTACCTCCTCCCCATCAGCCTGCCTGTCCATCTCCAAAAATACCCTTTTTTTTTTATAATTATGCACTCTTCATTTGCTTTGGAAAAACAAACAGTTAAGTTGCCATATGCTGCTATCCTTTCATCGATTTGTGCTTCTACACCTATGTTCCCAAACCATCATACACTCATACTGTTTTCACTTTGCCAAGTTATCGGACAACCTGGCCCCAAAATTATGGATTATAAAAGGATAGCAGCATAAGGGAAAAATACACATTTTGAACCCAAAAACCCATTTGAGTTTTTAAGTTCTAAATACAGGCCTACCTCCTCCCCTACAGCCTGCCTGTCCATCTCCAAAAACAGCCTTTTAATAATTATACGCTCCTCCTTTGCATTGAAAAAAAGCAAACAGTAAAGTTGCCAGATGCGGCCATCCTTTCATCCATTTGTCTTTCTGCATCTATTTTCCCAAACCACGCACTCATACTGTTATTATGTCGCCAAGTAATTAGACTACCTGGCCCAAAAATTATGGATTATAAAAGGATAGCAGCATAAGGGAAAAATACACATTTTGAACCCAAAAACCCATTTGAGTTTTGAAGTTCAAAATACAGGCCTACCTCCTCCCCTACAGCCTGCCTGTCCATCTCCAAAAATACCCTTTTTAATAATTATATGCTCCTCCTTTGCATTGAAAAAAAGCAAACAGTAAAGTTGCCAGATGCGGCCATCCTTTCATCCATTTGTCCTTCTGCATCTATTTTCCCAAACCATGCACTCATACTGTTATTATGTCGCCAAGTAATTAGACTACCTTGCCCCAAAATTATTGATTATAAAAGGATAGCAGCATAAGGGAAAAATACACATTTTGAACCCAAAAAGCCATTTGAGTTTTTAAGTTCAAAATACAGGCCTACCTCCTCCCCTACAGCCTGCCTTTCCATCTCCAAAAATACCCTTTTTAATAATTATAAGCTTCTCCTTTGCATTGAAAAAAAGCAAACAGTTAAGTTCCAAGATGCGGTCATCCTTTCATCCATTTGTCCTTCTGCATCTATTTTCCCAAACCATGCACTCATACTGTTATTATGTCGCCAAGTAATTAGACTACCTGGCCCAAAAATTATGGATTATAAAAGGGTAGCAGCATAAGGGAACATTACCGTATTTATCGGGGTGTACCACGCATCCGCCTATAACACACACCCTCATTTTATCAAGGATATTTGGGTAAAAGAATTTTTTACCCAAATATACTTCATAAAATGAGGGTGCCTGTGTGTGCATGTGTATACCCCGATACACTGCTTCTCACCCCACAGAGCCCCCAGGAAAGGCAGGGGGAGAGAGGCCGTCGCTGCCTGCTTCTCTCCCCCTGCCTTTCCTGGGGTCTAGAGCCCTGCTACCGCCGCTTCTCTCCCCCTGCTATCGGCGCCGCTGCCCCTTCTCTCCCCCTGGCTATCGGTGCCGCTGTCCCATTGCCAGCGCCGATAGCCAGGGGGAGAGAAGCTGTGTCGGCAATGGGGCAGCTGCAGCGATAGCCAGAGGGAGATAAGGGGCAGCGGCACCCATTGCCGTCGCCGCTTCCCCGTTGCCTCCCCCATCCCTAGTTGTATAATTACCTGTTGCCGGGGTCGGGTCCACGCTGCTTCAGGCCTCCGGTGTGCGTCCCCTGCATCATTGCTATGCGTTGCGAGACGCAATGACGAGTGATGTCACTCGTCATTGCGCAGCGCCATGCAGCGCATAGCAACGACGCAGGGGATGCACCCCGGAGTCCTGAAGCAGCGCTGACCCGACCCCAGCAACAGGTAATTATACAACCGGGGATGGGGGAGGCAACAGGGAAGCGGCGCCGGCAAAGGGTGCCGCTGCCCCTTCTTTCTTTCTTTCTACCTCCTCCCCTACAGCCTGCCTGTCCATCTCCAAAAATACCCTTTTTAATAATTATACGCTCCTCCTTTGCATTGAAAAAAAAGCAAACAGTAAAGGTGCCAGATGCGGCCATCCTTTCATCCATTTGTCCTTCTGCATCTATTTTCCCAAACCATGCACTCATACTGTTATTATGTTGCCAAGTAATTAGACTACCTGGCCCAAAAATTATGGATTATAAAAGGATAGCAGCATAAGGGAAAAATATATATTTTGAACCCAAAAACCCATTTGAGTTTTTAAGTTCAAAATACAGGCCTACCTCCTCCCCATCAGCCTGCCTGTCCATCTCCAAAAATACCCTTTTTTTTTTATAATTATGCACTCTTCATTTGCTTTGGAAAAACAAACAGTTAAGTTGCCATATGCTGCTATCCTTTCATCGATTTGTGCTTCTACACCTATGTTCCCAAACCATCATACACTCATACTGTTTTCACTTTGCCAAGTTATCGGACAACCTGGCCCCAAAATTATGGATTATAAAAGGATAGCAGCATAAGGGAAAAATACACATTTTGAACCCAAAAACCCATTTGAGTTTTTAAGTTCTAAATACAGGCCTACCTCCTCCCCTACAGCCTGCCTGTCCATCTCCAAAAACAGCCTTTTAATAATTATACGCTCCTCCTTTGCATTGAAAAAAAGCAAACAGTAAAGTTGCCAGATGCGGCCATCCTTTCATCCATTTGTCTTTCTGCATCTATTTTCCCAAACCACGCACTCATACTGTTATTATGTCGCCAAGTAATTAGACTACCTGGCCCAAAAATTATGGATTATAAAAGGATAGCAGCATAAGGGAAAAATACACATTTTGAACCCAAAAACCCATTTGAGTTTTGAAGTTCAAAATACAGGCCTACCTCCTCCCCTACAGCCTGCCTGTCCATCTCCAAAAATACCCTTTTTAATAATTATATGCTCCTCCTTTGCATTGAAAAAAAGCAAACAGTAAAGTTGCCAGATGCGGCCATCCTTTCATCCATTTGTCCTTCTGCATCTATTTTCCCAAACCATGCACTCATACTGTTATTATGTCGCCAAGTAATTAGACTACCTTGCCCAAAAATTATGGATTATAAAAGGATAGCAGCATTAGTGAAAAATACACATTTTGTACCCAAAAACCCATTTGAGTTTTTAAGTTCAAAATACAGGCCTACCTCCTCCCCTACAGCCTGCCTGTCCATCTCCAAAAATACCCTTTTTAATAATTATACGCTCCTCCTTTGCATTGAAAAAAAGCAAACAGTAAAGTTGCCAGATGCGGCCATCCTTTCATCCATTTGTCCTTCTGCATCTATTTTCCCAAACCATGCACTCATACTGTTATTATGTCGCCAAGTAATTAGACTACCTTGCCCAAAAATTATGGATTATAAAAGGATAGCAGCATTAGTGAAAAATACACATTTTGAACCCAAAAACCCATTTGAGTTTTTAAGTTCAAAATACAGGCCTACCTCCTCCCCTACAGCCTGCCTGTCCATCTCCAAAAATACGAATTTTAATAATTATACGCTCCTCCTTTGCATTGAAAAAAAGCAAACAGTAAAGTTGCCAGATGCGGCCATCCTTTCATCCATTTGTCCTTCTGCATCTATTTTCCCAAACCATGCACTCATACTGTTATTATGTCGCCAAGTAATTAGACTACCTGGCCCAAAAATGATGGATTATAAAAGGATAGCAGCATATGGAAAAAATACACATTTTGAACCCAAAAACCCATTTGAGTTTTTAAGTTCAAAATACAGGCCTACCTCCTCCCCTACAGCCTGCCTGTCCATCTCCAAAAATACCCTTTTTAATAATTATACGCTCCTCCTTTGCATTGAAAAAAAGCAAACAGTAAAGTTGCCAGATGCGGCCATCCTTTCATCCATTTGTCCTTCTGCATCTATTTTCCCAAACCATGCACTCATACTGTTATTATGTTGCCAAGTAATTAGACTACCTGGCCCAAACATTATGAATTATAAAAGGATAGCAGCATTAGTGAAAAAAACACATTTTGAACCCAAAAACCCATTTGAGTTTTTAAGTTCAAAATACAGGCCTACCTCCTCCCCTACAGCCTGCCTGTCCATCTCCAAAAATACCCTTTTAATAATTATACGCTCCTCCTTTGCATTGAAAAAAAGCAAACAGTAAAGGTGCCAGATGCGGCCATCCTTTCATCCATTTGTCCTTCTGCATCTATTTTCCCAAACCATGCACTCATACTGTTATTATGTCGCCAAGTAATTAGACTACCTGGCCCAAAAATTATGGATTATAAAAGGATAGCAGCATAAGGGAAAAATATATATTTTGAACCCAAAAACCCATTTGAGTTTTTAAGTTCAAAATACAGGACTACCTCCTCCCCATCAGCCTGCCTGTCCATCTCCAAAAATACCCTTTTTTAATAATTATGCACTCTTCATTTGCTTTGGAAAAACAAACAGTTAAGTTGCCATATGCTGCTATCCTTTCATCGATTTGTGCTTCTACACCTATGTTCCCAAACCATCATACACTCATACTGTTTTCACTTTGCCAAGTTATCGGACAACCTGGCCCCAAAATTATGGATTATAAAAGGATAGCAGCATAAGGGAAAAATACACATTTTGAACCCAAAAAGCCATTTGAGTTTTTAAGTTCAAAATACAGGCCTACCTCCTCCCCTACAGCCTGCCTGTCCATCTCCAAAAACAGCCTTTTAATAATTATACGCTCCTCCTTTGCATTGAAAAATAGCAAACAGTAAAGTTGCCAGATGCGGCCATCCTTTCATCCATTTGTCTTTCTGCATCTATTTTCCCAAACCACGCACTCATACTGTTATTATGTCGCCAAGTAATTAGACTACCTGGCCCAAAAATTATGGATTATAAAAGGATAGCAGCATAAGGGAAAAATACACATTTTGAACCCAAAAACCCATTTGAGTTTTTAAGTTCAAAATACAGGCCTACCTCCTCCCTTACAGCATGCCTGTCCATCTCCAAAAATACCCTTTTTAATAATTATATGCTCCTCCTTTGCATTGAAAAAAAGCAAACAGTAAAGTTGCCAGATGCGGTCATCCATTTGTCCTTCTGCATCTATTTTCCCAAACCATGCACTCATACTGTTATTATGTCGCCAAGTAATTAGACTACCTTGCCCAAAAATTATGGATTATAAAAGGATAGCAGCATTAGTGAAAAATACACATTTTGAACCCAAAAACCCATTTGAGTTTTTAAGTTCAAAATACAGGCCTACCTCCTCCCCTACAGCCTGCCTGTCCAACTCCAAAATACCCTTTTTAATAATTATACGCTCCTCCTTTGCATTGAAAAAAAGCAAACAGTAAAGTTGCCAGATGCGGCCATCCTTTCATCCATTTGTCCTTCTGCATCTATTTTCCCAAACCATGCACTCATACTGTTATTATGTCGCCAAGTAATTAGACTACCTGGCCCAAAAATTATGGATTATAAAAGGGTAGCAGCATAAGGGAACATTACCGTATTTATCGGGGTGTACCACGCATCCGCCTATAACACACACCCTCATTTTATCAAGGATATTTGGGTAAAATAATTTTTTTACCCAAATATCCTTCATAAAATGAGGGTGCGTGTGTGTGCATGTGTATACCCCGATACACTGCTTCTCACCCCACAGAGCCCCCAGGAAAGGCAGGGGGAGAGAGACCGTCGCTGCCTGCTTCTCTCCCCCTGCCTTTCCTGGGGTCTAGAGCCCTGCTACCGCCTCTTCTCTCCCCCTGCTATCGGCGCCGCTGCCCCTTCTCTCCCCCTGGCTATCGGTGCCGCTGTCCCATTGCCAGCGCCGATAGCCAGGGGGAGAGAAGCGGTGTCGGCAATGGGGCAGCTGCACCGATAGCCAGGGGGAGATAAGGGGCAGCGGCACCCATTGCCGTCGCCGCTGCCCCGTTGCCTCCCCCATCCCTAGTTGTATAATTAACTGTTGCCGGGGTCGGGTCCGCGCTGCTTCAGGCCTTCGGTGTGCGTCCCCTACATCATTGTTATGCGTTGCGAGACGCAATGACGAGTGATGTCACTCGTCATTGCGCCGCGCATAGCAACGACGCAGGGGATGCACCCCGGAGTCCTGAAGCAGCGCTGACCCGACCCCAGCAACAGGTAATTATACAACCGGGGATGGGGGAGGCAACAGGGAAGCGGCGCCGGTAATGGGTGCCGCTGCCCCTTCTTTCTTTCTTTCTACCTCCTCCCCTACAGCCTGCCTGTCCATCTCCAAAAATACCCTTTTTAATAATTATACGCTCCTCCTTTGCATTGAAAAAAAGCAAACAGTAAAGGTGCCAGATGCGGCCATCCTTTCATCCATTTGTCCTTCTGCATCTATTTTCCCAAACCATGCACTCATACTGTTATTATGTCGCCAAGTAATTAGACTACCTGGCCCAAAAATTATGGATTATAAAAGGATAGCAGCATAAGGGAAAAATACATATTTTGAACCCAAAAACCCATTTGAGTTTTTAAGTTCAAAATACAGGCCTACCTCCTCCCCATCAGCCTGCCTGTCCATCTCCAAAAATACCTTTTTTAATAATTATGCACTCTTCATTTTCTTTGGAAAAACAAACAGTTAAGTTGCCATATGCTGCTATCCTTCCATCGATTTGTGCTTCTACACCTATGTTCCCAAACCATCATACACTCATACTGTTTTCACTTTGCCAAGTTATCGGACAACCTGGCCCCAAAATTATGGATTATAAAAGGATAGCAGCATAAGGGAAAAATACACATTTTGAACCCAAAAACCCATTTGAGTTTTTAAGTTCAAAATACAGGCCTACCTCCTCCCAAACAGCCTGCCTGTCCATTTCCAAAAATAGCCTTTTAATAATTATACGCTCCTCCTTTGCATTGAAAAAAAGCAAACAGTAAAGTTGCCAGATGCGGCCATCCTTTCATCCATTTGTCCTTCTGCATCTATTTTCCCAAACCATGCACTCATACTGTTATTATGTCGCCAAGTAATTAGACTACCTTGCCCAAAAATTATGGATTATAAAAGGATAGCAGCATTAGTGAAAAATACACATTTTGAACCCAAAAACCCATTTGAGTTTTTAAGTTCAAAATACAGGCCTACCTCCTCCCCTACAGCCTGCCTGTCCATCTCCAAAAATACCCTTTTTAATAATTATACGCCCCTCCTTTGCATTGAAAAAAAGCAAACAGTAAAGTTGCCAGATGCGGCCATCCTTTCATCCATTTGTCCTTCTGCATCTATTTTCCCAAACCATGCACTCATACTGTTATTATGTCGCCAAGTAATTAGACTACCTGGCCCAAACATTATGAATTATAAAAGGATAGCAGCATTAGTGAAAAAAACACATTTTGAACCCAAAAACCCATTTGAGTTTTTAAGTTCAAAATACAGGCCTACCTCCTCCCCTACAGCCTGCCTGTCCATCTCCAAAAATACGATTTTTAATAATTATACGCCTCTCCTTTGCATTGAAAAAAAGCAAACAGTAAAGTTGCCAGATGCGGCCATCCTTTCATCCATTTGTCCTTCTGCATCTATTTTCCCAAACCATGCACTCATACTGTTATAATGTCGCCAAGTAATTAGACTACCTGGCCCAAAAATTATGGTTTATAAAAGGATAGCAGCATTAGTGAAAAATACACATTTTGAACCCAAAAACCCATTTGAGTTTTTACGTTCAAAATACAGGCCTACCTCCTCCCCTACAGCCTGCCTGTCCATCTCCAAAAATACCCTTTTAATAATTATACGCTCCTCCTTTGCATTGAAAAAAAGCAAACAGTAAAGGTGCCAGATGCGGCCATCCTTTCATCCATTTGTCCTTCTGCATCTATTTTCCCAAACCATGCACTCATACTGTTATTATGTCGCCAAGTAATTAGACTACCTGGCCCAAAAATTATGGATTATAAAAGGGTAGCAGCATAAGGGAACATTACCGTATTTATCGGGGTGTACAACGCACCGGCCTATAACACGAACCCTCATTTTACCAAGGATATTTGGGTAAAAAAAGTTTTTACCCAAATATCCTTCATAAAATGAGGGTGCGTGTGTGTGCATGTGTGTACCCCGATACACTGCTTCTCAACCCACAGAGCCCCCAGGAAAGGCAGGGGGAGAGAGGCCGTCGCTGCCTGCTTCTCTCCCCCTGCCTTTCCTGGGGTCTAGAGCCCTGCTACCGCCGCTTCTCTCCCCCTGCTATCGGCACCGCTGCCCCTTCTCTCCCCCTGGCTATCGGTGCCGCTGTCCCATTGCCAGCGCCGATAGCAAGGGGGAGAGAAGCGGCGCCGGTAATGGGGCAACGGCACCGATAGCCAGGGGGGCATAAGGGGCAGCGGCACCCATTGCCGGCGCCGCTGCCCCGTTGCCTCCCCCATCCCTAGTTGTATAATTACCTGTTGCCGGGGTCGGGTCCAAGCTGCTTCAGGCCTCTGTTGTGCGTCCCCTGCATCATTGCTATGCATTGCGAGACGCAATGACGAGTGACGTCTCTCGTCATTGCGCCGCGCCATGCAAAGCATAGCAACGACGCAGGGAATGCACACCGGAGGCCTGAAGCAGCGCTGACCCGACCCCAGCAACAGGTAATTATACAACCGGGGATGGGGGAGGCAACGGGGCAGCGGCACCGGCAATGGGTGCCGCTGCCCCTTCTTTCCCCCTGTCTGTCGACATCGCTGCCCCATTGCCGGCGCCGTTTCTCTCCCCCTGGCTATCGGCGCCGGCAATGGGGCAGCGGCACTGATAGCCAGGGGGAGAGAAGGGGCAGCAGCGCCGATAGCAGGGGTAACCATCATACACTCATACTGTTTTCACTTTGCCAAGTTATCGGACAACCTGGCCCCAAAATTATGGATTATAAAAGGATAGCAGCATAAGGGAAAAATACACATTTTGAACCCAAAAACCCATTTGAGTTTTTAAGTTCAAAATACAGGCCTACCTCCTCCCCTACAGCCTGCCTGTCCATCTCCAAAAATACCCTTTTTAATAATTATACGCTCCTCCTTTGCATTGAAAAAAAGAAACAGTAAAGTTGCCAGATGCGGCCATCCTTTCATCCATTTGTCCTTCTGCATCTATTTTCCCAAACCTTGCACTCATACTGTTATTATGTCGCCAAGTAATTAGACTACCTTGCCCAAAAATTATGGATTATAAAAGGATAGCAGCATTAGTGAAAAAAACACATTTTGAACCCAAAAACCCATTTGAGTTTTTAAGTTCAAAATACAGGCCTACCTCCTCCCCTACAGCCTGCCTGTCCATCTCCAAAAATACCCTTTTTAATAATTATACGCTCCTCCTTTGCATTGAAAAAAAGCAAACAGTAAAGTTGCCAGATGCGGCCATCCTTTCATCCATTTGTCCTTCTGCATCTATTTTCCCAAACCATGCACTCATACTGTTATTATGTCGCCAAGTAATTAGATTACCTGGCCCAAAAATTATGGATTATAAAAGGTTAGCAGCATAAGGGAACATTACCGTATTTATCGGGGTGTACATCGCACCGGCCTATAACACGCACCCTCATTTTACCAAGGATATTTGGGTAAAAAAAGTTTTTACCCAAATATCCTTCATAAAATGAGGGTGCGTGTGTGTGCATGTGTGTACCTCGATACACTGCTTCTCAACCCACAGAGCCCCCAGGAAAGGCAGGGGGAGAGAGGCCGTCACTGCCTGCTTCTCTCTCCCTGCCTTTCCTGGGGTCTAGAGCCCTGCTACCGCCGCTTCTCTCCCCCTGCTATCGGCGCCGCTGCCCCTTCTCTCCCCCTGGCTATCGGTGCCGCTGTCCCATTGCCAGCGCCGATAGCCAGGGGGAGCGAAGCTGCGCCGGCAATGTGGCACCGGCACCGATAGCCAGGGGGAGATAAGGGGCAGCGGCACCCATTGCCGTCGCCGCTGCCCCGTTACCTATCCCATCCCTAGTTGTATAATTACCTGTTGCCGGGGTCGGGTCCGCGCTGCTTCAGGCCTCCGGTGTGCGTCCCCTGCATCATTGTTATGCGTTGCGAGACGCAATGACGAGTGACGTCACTCGTCATTGCACTGCGCCATGCAGCGCATAGCAACGACGCAGGGGATGCACACCGGAGGCCTGAAGCAGCGCTGACCCGACCCCAGCAACAGGTAATTATACAACCGGGGATGGGGGAGGCAACGGGGCAGCGGCGCCGGCAATGGGTGCCGCTGCCCCTTCTTTCTTTCTTTCTACCTCCTCCCCTACAGCCTGCCTGTCCATTTCCAAAAATACCCTTTTTAATAATTATACGCTCCTCCTTTGCATTGAAAAAAAGCAAACAGTAAAGTTGCCAGATGCGGCCATCCTTTCATCCATTTGTCCTTCTGCATCTATTTTCCCAAACCACGCACTCATACTGTTATTATGTCGCCAAGTAATTAGACTACCTGGCCCAAAAATGATGGATTATAAAAGGATAGCAGCATAAGGGAAAAATACATATTTTGAACCCAAAAACCCATTTGAGTTTTTAAGTTCAAAATACAGGCCTACCTCCTCCCCATCAGCCTGCCTGTCCATCTCCAAAAATACCCTTTTTTAATAATTATGCACTCTTCATTTGCTTTGGAAAAACAAACAGTTAAGTTGCCATATGCTGCTATCCTTTCCTCGATTTGTGCCTCTACACCTATGTTCTCAAACCATCATACACTCATACTGTTTTCACTTTGCCAAGTTATCGGACAACCTGGCCCCAAAATTATGGATTATAAAAGGATAGCAGCATAAGGGAAAAATACACATTTTGAACCCAAAAACCCATTTGAGTTTTTAAGTTCAAAATACAGGCCTACCTCCTCCCCTACAGCCTGCCTGTCCATCTCCAAAAATACTCTTTTTAATAATTATACGCTCCTCCTTTGCATTGAAAAAAAGCAAACAGTAAAGTTGCCAGATGCGGCCATCCTTTCATCCATTTGTCCTTCTGCATGTATATTCCCAAACCATGCACTCATTTTGTTATTATGTCGCCAAGTAATTAGACTACCATGCCGAAAAATTATGGATTATAAAAGGATAGCAGCATTAGTGAAAAATACACATTTTGAACCCAAAAACCCATTTGAGTTTTTAAGTTCAAAATACAGGCCTACCTCCTCCCCTACAGCCTGCCTGTCCATCTCCAAAAATACCCTTTTTAATAATTATACGCTCCTCCTTTGCATTGAAAAAAAGCAAACAGTAAAGTTGCCAGATGCGGACATTCTTTCATCCATTTGTCCTTCTGCATCTATTTTCCCAAACCATGCACTCATACCGTTATTATGTCGCCAAGTAATTAGACTACCTGGCCCAAAAATTATGGATTATAAAAGGGTAGCAGCATAAGGGAACATTACCGTATTTATCGGGGTGTACAACGCACCGGCCTATAACACGCACCCTCATTTTACCAAGGATATTTGGGTAAAAAAAGTTTTTACCCAAATATCCTTCATAAAATGAGGGTGCGTGTGTGTGCATGTGTATACCCCGATACACTGCTTCTCACCCCACAGAGCCCCCAGGAAAGGCAGGGGGATAGAGGCCGTCGCTGCTTGCTTCTCTCCCCCTGCCTTTCCTGGGGTCTAGAGCCCTGCTACCGCCGCTTCTCTCCCCCTGCTATCGGCGCCGCTGCCCCTTCTCTCCCCCTGGCTATCGGTGCCGCTGTCCCATTGCCAGCACCGATAGCCAGGGGGAGAGAAGCGGCGCTGGCAATGGGGCAGCGGTACCGATAGCCAGGGGGAGATAAGGGGCAGCGGCACCCATTGCCGTCGCCGCTGCCCCGTTGCCTCCCCCATCCCTAGTTGTATAATTGCCTGTTGCCGGGGTCGGGTCCGCGCTGCTTCAGGCCTCCGTTGTGCGTCCCCTGCATCATTGCTATGCGTTGCGAGACGCAATGACGAGTGACGTCACTCGTCATTGCACCGCGCCATGCAGCGCATAGCAACAACGCAGGGGATGCACACCGGAGGCCTGAAGCAGCGCTGACCCGACCCCAGCAACAGGTAATTATACAACCGGGGATGGGGGAGGCAACGGGGCAGCGGCGCCGGCAATGGGTGCCGCTGCCCCTTCTTTCTTTCTTTCTACCTCCTCCCCTACAGCCTGCCTGTCCATCTCCAAAAATACCCTTTTTAATAATTATACGCTCCTCCTTTGCATTGAAAAAAAGCAAACAGTAAAGTTGCCAGATGCGGCCATCCTTTCATCCATTTGTCCTTCTGCATCTATTTTCCCAAACCATGCACTCATTTTGTTATTATGTCGCCAAGTAATTAGACTACCATGCCCAAAAATTATGGATTATAAAAGGATAGCAGCATTAGTGAAAAATAGACATTTTTAACCCAAAAACCCATTTGAGTTTTTAAGTTCAAAATACAGGCCTACCTCCTCCCCTACAGCCTGCCTGTCCATCTCCAAAAATACCCTTTTTAATAATTATATGCTCCTCCTTTGCATTGAAAAAAAGCAAACAGTAAAGTTCCCAGATGCGGCCATCCTTTCATCCATTTGTTCTTCTGCATCTATTATCCCAAACCATGCACTCATACTGTTATTATGTCGCCAAGTAATTAGACTACCTGGCACAAAAATTATGGATTATAAAAGGGTAGCAGCATAAGGGAACATTACCGTATTTATCGGGGTGTACCACGCATCCGCCTATAACACACACCCTCATTTTACCAAGGATATTTGGGTAAAAGAATTTTTTAACCCAAATATCCTTCATAAAATGAGGGTGCGTGTGTGTGCATGTGTATACCCCGATACACTGCTTCTCACCCCACAGAGCCCCCAGGAAAGGCAGGGGGAGAGAGGCCGTCGCTGCCTGATTCTCTCCCCCTGCCTTTCCTGGGGTCTAGAGCCCTGCTACCGCCGCTTCTCTCCCCCTGCTATCGGCGCCGCTGCCCCTTCTCTCCCCCTGGCTATCGGTGCCGCTGTCCCATTGCCAGCGCCGATAGCCAGGGGGAGAGAAGCGGTGTCGGCAATGGGGCAGCTGCACCGATAGCCAGGGGGAGATAAGGGGCAGCGGCACCCATTGCCGTCGCCGCTGCCCCGTTGCCTCCCCCATCCCTAGTTGTATAATTACCTGATGCCGGGGTCGGGTCAGCGCTGCTTCACGTCTCCGGTGTGCGTCCCCTACATCATTGCTATGCGTTGCGAGACGCAATGACGAGTGATGTCACTCGTCATTGCGCCGCGCCATGCAGCGCATAGCAACGACGCAGGGGATGCACCACGGAGGCCTGAAGCAGCGCTGACCCAACCCCAGCAACAGGTAATTATACAACCGGGGATGGGGGAGGCAACGGGGCAGCGGCGCCGGCAATGGGTGCCGCTGCCCCTTCTTTCCCCCTGTCTGTCGACATCGCTGCCCCATTGCCGCCGCCGTTTCTCTCCCCCTGGCTATCGGCACCGGCAATGGGGCAGCGGCACTGATAGCCAGGGGGAGAGAAGGGGCAGCAGCGCCGATAGCAGGGGTAACCATCATACACTCATACTGTTTTCACTTTGCCAAGTTATCGGACAACCTGGCCCCAAAATTATGGATTATAAAAGGATAGCAGCATAAGGGAAAAATACATATTTTGAACCCAAAAACCCATTTGAGTTTTTAAGTTCAAAATACAGGCCTACCTCCTCCCCATCAGCCTGCCTGTCCATCTCCAAAAATACCCTTTTTAATAATTATACGCTCCTCCTTTGCATTGAAAAAAAGCAGACAGTAAAGTTGAAAGATGCGGCCATCCTTTCATCCATTTGTCCTTCTGCATCTATTTTCCCCAAACCATGCATTCATACTGTTATTATGTCGCCAAGTAATTAGACTACCTTGCCCAAAAATTAGGGATTATAAAAGGATAGCAGCATTAGTGAAAAATACACATTTTGAACCCAAAAACCCATTTGAGTTTTTAAGTTCAAAATACAGGCCTACCTCCTCCCCTACAGCCTGCCTGTCCATCTCCAAAAATACCCTTTTTAATAATTATACGCTCCTCCTTTGCATTGAAAAAAAGCAAACAGTAAAGTGGCCAGATGCGGCCATCCTTTCATCCATTTGTCCTTCTGCATCTATTTTCCCAAACCATGCACTCATACTGTTATTATGTCGCCAAGTAATTAGACTGCCTGGCCCAAACATTATGAATTATAAAAGGATAGCAGCATTAGTGAAAAAAACACATTTTGAACCCAAAAACCCATTTGAGTTTTTAAGTTCAAAATACAGGCCTACCTCCTCCCCTACAGCCTGCCTGTCCATCTCCAAAAATACGATTTTTAATAATTATACGCCTCTCCTTTGCATTGAAAAAAGCAAACAGTAAAGTTGCCAGATGCGGCCATCCTTTCATCCATTTGTCCTTCTGCATCTATTTTCCCAAACCATGCACTCATACTGTTATTATGTCGCCAAGTAATTAGACTACCTTGCCCAAAAATTATGGATTATAAAAGGATAGCAGCATTAGTGAAAAAAACACATTTTGAACCCAAAAACCCATTTGAGTTTTTAAGTTCAAAATACAGGCCTACCTCCTCCCCTACAGCCTGCCTGTCCATCTCCAAAAATACCCTTTTTAATAATTATACGCTCCTCCTTTGCATTGAAAAAAAGCAAACAGTAAAGTTGCCAGATGCGGCCATCCTTTCATCCATTTGTCCTTCTGCATCTATTTTCCCAAACCATGCACTCATACTGTTATTATGTCGCCAAGTAATTAGATTACCTGGCCCAAAAATTATGGATTATAAAAGGTTAGCAGCATAAGGGAACATTACCGTATTTATCGGGGTGTACATCGCACCGGCCTATAACACGCACCCTCATTTTACCAAGGATATTTGGGTAAAAAAAGTTTTTACCCAAATATCCTTCATAAAATGAGGGTGCGTGTGTGTGCATGTGTGTACCTCGATACACTGCTTCTCAACCCACAGAGCCCCCAGGAAAGGCAGGGGGAGAGAGGCCGTCGCTGCCTGCTTCTCTCCCCCTGCCTTTCCTGGGGTCTAGAGCCCTGCTACCGCCGCTTCTCTCCCCCTGCTATCGGCGCCGCTGCCCCTTCTCTCCCCCTGGCTATCGGTGCCGCTGTCCCATTGCCAGCGCCGATAGCCAGGGGGAGCGAAGCTGCGCCGGCAATGTGGCATCGGCACCGATAGCCAGGGGGAGATAAGGGGCAGCGGCACCCATTGCCGTCGCCGCTGCCCCGTTGCCTATCCCATCCCTAGTTGTATAATTACCTGTTGCCGGGGTCGGGTCCGCGCTGCTTCAGGCCTCCGGTGTGCGTCCCCTGCATCATTGTTATGCGTTGCGAGACGCAATGACGAGTGACGTCACTCGTCATTGCACCGCGCCATGCAGCGCATAGCAACGACGCAGGGGATGCACACCGGAGGCCTGAAGCAGCGCTGACCCGACCCCAGCAACAGGTAATTATACAACAGGGGATGGGGGAGGCAACGGGGCAGCGGCGCCGGCAATGGGTGCCGCTGCCCCTTCATTCTTTCTTTCTACCTCCTCCCCTAAAGCCTGCCTGTCCATCTCCAAAAATACCCTTTTTAATAATTATACGCTCCTCCTTTGCATTGAAAAAAAGCAAACAGTAAAGTTGCCAGATGCGGCCATCCTTTCATCCATTTGTCCTTCTGCATCTATTTTCCCAAACCACGCACTCATACTGTTATTATGTCGCCAAGTAATTAGACTACCTGGCCCAAAAATGATGGATTATAAAAGGATAGCAGCATAAGGGAAAAATACATATTTTGAACCCAAAAACCCATTTGAGTTTTTAAGTTCAAAATACAGGCCTACCTCCTCCCCATCAGCCTGCCTGTCCATCTCCAAAAATACCCTTTTTTAATAATTATGCACTCTTCATTTGCTTTGGAAAAACAAACAGTTAAGTTGCCATATGCTGCTATCCTTTCCTCGATTTGTGCCTCTACACCTATGTTCTCAAACCATCATACACTCATACTGTTTTCACTTTGCCAAGTTATCGGACAACCTGGCCCCATAATTATGGATTATAAAAGGATAGCAGCATAAGGGAAAAATACACATTTTGAACCCAAAAACCCATTTGAGTTTTTAAGTTCAAAATACAGGCCTACCTCCTCCCCTACAGCCTGCCTGTCCATCTCCAAAAATACTCTTTTTAATAATTATACGCTCCTCCTTTGCATTGAAAAAAAGCAAACAGTAAAGTTGCCAGATGCGGCCATCCTTTCATCCATCTGTCCTTCTGCATGTATATTCCCAAACCATGCACTCATACCGTTATTATGTCGCCAAGTAATTAGACTACCTGGCCCAAAAATTATGGATTATAAAAGGGTAGCAGCATAAGGGAACATTACCGTATTTATCGGGGTGTACAACGCACCGGCCTATAACACGCACCCTCATTTTACCAAGGATATTTGGGTAAAAAAAGTTTTTACCCAAATATCCTTCATAAAATGAGGGTGCGTGTGTGTGCATGTGTATACCCCGATACACTGCTTCTCACCCCACAGAGCCCCCAGGAAAGGCAGGGGGATAGAGGCCGTCACTGCTTGCTTCTCTCCCCCTGCCTTTCCTGGGGTCTAGAGCCCTGCTACCGCCGCTTCTCTCCCCCTGCTATCGGCGCCGCTGCCCCTTCTCTCCCCCTGGCTATCGGTGCCGCTGTCCCATTGCCAGCACCGATAGCCAGGGGGAGAGAAGCGGCGCTGGCAATGGGGCAGCGGTACCGATAGCCAGGGGGAGATAAGGGGCAGCGGCACCCATTGCCGTCGCCGCTGCCCCGTTGCCTCCCCCATCCCTAGTTGTATAATTGCCTGTTGCCGGGGTCGGGTCCGCGCTGCTTCAGGCCTCCGTTGTGCGTCCCCTGCATCATTGCTATGCGTTGCGAGACGCAATGACGAGTGACGTCACTCGTCATTGCACCGCGCCATGCAGCGCATAGCAACAACGCAGGGGGATGCACACCGGAGGCCTGAAGCAGCGCTGACCCGACCCCAGCAACAGGTAATTATACAACCGGGGATGGGGGAGGCAACGGGGCAGCGGCGCCGGCAATGGGTGCCGCTGCCCCTTCTTTCTTTCTTTCTACCTCCTCCCCTACAGCCTGCCTGTCCATCTCCAAAAATACCCTTTTTAATAATTATACGCTCCTCCTTTGCATTGAAAAAAAGCAAACAGTAAAGTTGAAAGATGCGGCCATCCTTTCATCCATTTGTCCTTCTGCATCTATTTTCCCAAACCATGCACTCATTTTGTTATTATGTCGCCAAGTAATTAGACTACCATGCCCAAAAATTATGGATTATAAAAGGATATCAGCATTAGTGAAAAATAGACATTTTTAACCCAAAAACCCATTTGAGTTTTTAAGTTCAAAATACAGGCCTACCTCCTCCCCTACAGCCTGCCTGTCCATCTCCAAAAATACCCTTTTTAATAATTATAAGCTTCTCCTTTGCATTGAAAAAAAGCAAACAGTAAAGTTCCCAGATGCGGCCATCGTTTCATCCATTTGTTCTTCTGCATCTATTTTCCCAAACCATGCACTCATACTGTTATTATGTCGCCAAGTAATTAGACTACCTGGCACAAAAATTATGGATTATAAAAGGGTAGCAGCATAAGGGAACATTACCGTATTTATCGGGGTGTACCACGCATCCGCCTATAACACACACCCTCATTTTACCAAGGATATTTGGGTAAAAGAATTTTTTAACCCAAATATCCTTCATAAAATGAGGGTGCGTGTGTGTGCATGTGTATACCCCGATACACTGCTTCTCACCCCACAGAGCCCCCAGGAAAGGCAGGGGGAGAGAGGCCGTCGCTGCCTGATTCTCTCCCCCTGCCTTTCCTGGGGTCTAGAGCCCTGCTACCGCCGCTTCTCTCCCCCTGCTATCGGCGCCGCTGCCCCTTCTCTCCCCCTGGCTATCGGTGCCGCTGTCCCATTGCCAGCGCCGATAGCCAGGGGGAGAGAAGCGGTGTCGGCAATGGGGCAGCTGCACCGATAGCCAGGGGGAGATAAGGGGCAGCGGCACCCATTGCCGTCGCCGCTGCCCCGTTGCCTCCCCCATCCCTAGTTGTATAATTACCTGTTGCCGGGGTCGGGTCCGCGCTGCTTCACGTCTCCGGTGTGCGTCCCCTACATCATTGCTATGCGTTGCGAGACGCAATGACGAGTGATGTCACTCGTCATTGCGCCGCGCCATGCAGCGCATAGCAACGACGCAGGGGATGCACCCCGGAGGCCTGAAGCAGCGCTGACCCGACCCCAGCAACAGGTAATTATACAACCGGGGATGGGGGAGGCAACGGGGCAGCGGCGCCGGCAATGGGTGCCGCTGCCCCTTCTTTCCCCCTGTCTGTCGACATCGCTGCCCCATTGCCGGCGCCGTTTCTCTCCCCCTGGCTATCGGCGCCGGCAATGGGGCAGCGGCACTGATAGCCAGGGGGAGAGAAGGGGCAGCAGCGCCGATAGCAGGGGTAACCATCATACACTCATACTGTTTTCACTTTGCCAAGTTATCGGACAACCTGGCCCCAAAATTATGGATTATAAAAGGATAGCAGCATAAGGGAAAAATACATATTTTGAACCCAAAAACCCATTTGAGTTTTTAAGTTCAAAATACAGGCCTACCTCCTCCCCATCAGCCTGCCTGTCCATCTCCAAAAATACCCTTTTTTAATAATTATGCACTCTTCATTTGCATTGGAAAAACAAACAGTTAAGTTGCCATATGCTGCTATCCTTTCATCGATTTGTGCTTCTACACCTATGTTCCCAAACCATCATACACTCATACTGTTTTCTCTTTGCCAAGTTATCGGACAACCTGGCCCCAAAATTATGGATTATAAAAGGATAGCAGCATAAGGGAAAAATACACATTTTGAACCCAAAAACCCATTTGAGTTTTTAAGTTCAAAATACAGGCCTACCTCCTCCCCTACAGCCTGCCTGTCCATCTCCAAAAATAGCCTTTTAATAATTATACGCTCCTCCTTTGCATTGAAAAAAAGCAAACAGTAAAGTTGCCAGATGCGGCCATCCTTTCATCCATTTGTCCTTCTGCATCTATTTTCCCAAACCACGCACTCATACTGTTATTATGTCGCCAAGTAATTAGACTACCTGGCCCAAAAATTATGGATTATAAAAGGATAGCAGCATAAGGGAAAAATAGACATTTTGAACCCAAAAACCCATTTGAGTTTTTAAGTTCAAAATACAGGCCTACCTCCTCCCCTACAGCCTGCCTGTCCATCTCCAAAAATACCCTTTTTAATAATTATACGCTCCTCCTTTGCATTGAAAAAAAGCAGACAGTAAAGTTGAAAGATGCGGCCATCCTTTCATCCATTTGTCCTTCTGCATCTATTTTCCCCAAACCATGCATTCATACTGTTATTATGTCGCCAAGTAATTAGACTACCTTGCCCAAAAATTAGGGATTATAAAAGGATAGCAGCATTAGTGAAAAATACACATTTTGAACCCAAAAACCCATTTGAGTTTTTAAGTTCAAAATACAGGCCTACCTCCTCCCCTACAGCCTGCCTGTCCATCTCCAAAAATACCCTTTTTAATAATTATACGCTCCTCCTTTGCATTGAAAAAAAGCAAACAGTAAAGTTGCCAGATGCGGCCATCCTTTCATCCATTTGTCCTTCTGCATCTATTTTCCCAAACCATGCACTCATACTGTTATTATGTCGCCAAGTAATTAGACTGCCTGGCCCAAACATTATGAATTATAAAAGGATAGCAGCATTAGTGAAAAAAACACATTTTGAACCCAAAAACCCATTTGAGTTTTTAAGTTCAAAATACAGGCCTACCTCCTCCCCTACAGCCTGCCTGTCCATCTCCAAAAATACGATTTTTAATAATTATACGCCTCTCCTTTGCATTGAAAAAAGCAAACAGTAAAGTTGCCAGATGCGGCCATCCTTTCATCCATTTGTCCTTCTGCATCTATTTTCCCAAACCATGCACTCATACTGTTATTATGTCGCCAAGTAATTAGACTACCTTGCCCAAAAATTATGGATTATAAAAGGATAGCAGCATTAGTAAAAAATACACATTTTGAACCCAAAAACCCATTTGAGTTTTTAATTTCAAAATACAGGCCTACCTCCTCCCCTACAGCCTGCCTGTCCATCTCCAAAAATACCCTTTTTAATAATTATATGCTCCTCCTTTGCATTGAAAAAAAGCAAACAGTAAAGGTGCCAGATGCGGCCATCCTTTCATCCATTTGTCCTGCATCTATTTTCCCAAACCATGCACTCATACTGTTATTATGTCGCCAAGTAATTAGACTACCTGGCCCAAACATTATGAATTATAAAAGGATAGCAGCATTAGTGAAAAACACACATTTTGAACCCAAAAACCCATTTGAGTTTTTAAGTTCAAAATACAGGCCTACCTCCTCCCCTACAGCCTGCCTGTCCATCTCCAAAAATACGATTTTTAATAATTATACGCCTCTCCTTTGCATTGAAAAAAAAGCAAACAGTAAAGTTGCCAGATGCGGCCATCCTTTCATCCATTTGTCCTTCTGCATCTATTTTCCCAAACCATGCACTCATACTGTTATTATGTCGCCAAGTAATTAGACTACCTGGCCCAAAAATTTTTGGTTTATAAAAGGATAGCAGCATTAGTGAAAAATACACATTTTGAACCCAAAAACCCATTTGAGTTTTTAAGTTCAAAATACAGGCCTACCTCCTCCCCTACAGCCTGCCTATCCATCTCCAAAAATACCCTTTTAATAATTATACGCTCCTCCTTTGCATTGAAAAAAAGCAAACAGTAAAGTTGCCAGATGCGGCCATCCTTTCATCCATTTGTCCTTCTGCATCTATTTTCCCAAACCATGCACTCATACTGTTATTATGTCGCCAAGTAATTAGACTACCTGGCCCAAAAATTTTTGGTTTATAAAAGGATAGCAGCATTAGTGAAAAATACACATTTTGAACCCAAAAACCCATTTGAGTTTTTAAGTTCAAAATACAGGCCTACCTCCTCCCCTACAGCCTGCCTATCCATCTCCAAAAATACCCTTTTAATAATTATACGCTCCTCCTTTGCATTGAAAAAAAGCAAACAGTAAAGTTGCCAGATGCGGCCATCCTTTCATCCATTTGTCCTTCTGCATCTATTTTCCCAAACCATGCACTCATACTGTTATTATGTCGCCAAGTAATTAGACTACCTGGCCCAAAAATTATGGATTATAAAAGGATAGCAGCATTAGTGAAAAAAACACATTTTGAACCCAAAAACCCATTTGAGTTTTTAAGTTCAAAATACAGGCCTACCTCCTCCCCTACAGCCTGCCTGTCCATCTCCAAAAATACCCTTTTTAATAATTATACGCTCCTCCTTTGCATTGAAAAAAAGCAAACAGTAAAGTTGCCAGATGCGGCCATCCTTTCATCCATTTGTCCTTCTGCATCTATTTTCCCAAACCATGCACTCATACTGTTATTATGTCGCCAAGTAATTAGATTACCTGGCCCAAAAATTATGGATTATAAAAGGTTAGCAGCATAAGGGAACATTACCGTATTTATCGGGGTGTACATCGCACCGGCCTATAACACGCACCCTCATTTTACCAAGGATATTTGGGTAAAAAAAGTTTTTACCCAAATATCCTTCATAAAATGAGGGTGCGTGTGTGTGCATGTGTGTACCTCGATACACTGCTTCTCAACCCACAGAGCCCCCAGGAAAGGCAGGGGGAGAGAGGCCGTCGCTGCCTGCTTCTCTCCCCCTGCCTTTCCTGGGGTCTAGAGCCCTGCTACCGCCGCTTCTCTCCCCCTGCTATCGGCGCCGCTGCCCCTTCTCTCCCCCTGGCTATCGGTGCCGCTGTCCCATTGCCAGCGCCGATAGCCAGGGGAGCGAAGCTGCGCCGGCAATGTGGCACCGGCACCGATAGCCAGGGGGAGATAAGGGGCAGCGGCACCCATTGCCGTCGCCGCTGCCCCGTTGCCTATCCCATCCCTAGTTGTATAATTACCTGTTGCCGGGGTCGGGTCCGCGCTGCTTCAGGCCTCCGGTGTGCGTCCCCTGCATCATTGTTATGCGTTGCGAGACGCAATGACGAGTGACGTCACTCGTCATTGCACCGCGCCATGCAGCGCATAGCAACGACGCAGGGGATGCACACCGGAGGCCTGAAGCAGCGCTGACCCGACCCCAGCAACAGGTAATTATACAACAGGGGATGGGGGAGGCAACGGGGCAGCGGCGCCGGCAATGGGTGCCGCTGCCCCTTCTTTCTTTCTTTCTACCTCCTCCCCTAAAGCCTGCCTGTCCATTTCCAAAAATACCCTTTTTAATAATTATACGCTCCTCCTTTGCATTGAAAAAAAGCAAACAGTAAAGTTGCCAGATGCGGCCATCCTTTCATCCATTTGTCCTTCTGCATCTATTTTCCCAAACCACGCACTCATACTGTTATTATGTCGCCAAGTAATTAGACTACCTGGCCCAAAAATGATGGATTATAAAAGGATAGCAGCATAAGGGAAAAATACATATTTTGAACCCAAAAACCCATTTGAGTTTTTAAGTTCAAAATACAGGCCTACCTCCTCCCCATCAGCCTGCCTGTCCATCTCCAAAAATACCCTTTTTTAATAATTATGCACTCTTCATTTGCTTTGGAAAAACAAACAGTTAAGTTGCCATATGCTGCTATCCTTTCCTCGATTTGTGCCTCTACACCTATGTTCTCAAACCATCATACACTCATACTGTTTTCACTTTGCCAAGTTATCGGACAACCTGGCCCCAAAATTATGGATTATAAAAGGATAGCAGCATAAGGGAAAAATACACATTTTGAACCCAAAAACCCATTTGAGTTTTTAAGTTCAAAATACAGGCCTACCTCCTCCCCTACAGCCTGCCTGTCCATCTCCAAAAATACTCTTTTTAATAATTATACGCTCCTCCTTTGCATTGAAAAAAAGCAAACAGTAAAGTTGCCAGATGCGGCCATCCTTTCATCCATTTGTCCTTCTGCATGTATATTCCCAAACCATGCACTCATTTTGTTATTATGTCGCCAAGTAATTAGACTACCATGCCGAAAAATTATGGATTATAAAAGGATAGCAGCATTAGTGAAAAATACACATTTTGAACCCAAAAACCCATTTGAGTTTTTAAGTTCAAAATACAGGCCTACCTCCTCCCCTACAGCCTGCCTGTCCATCTCCAAAAATACCCTTTTTAATAATTATACGCTCCTCCTTTGCATTGAAAAAAAGCAAACAGTAAAGTTGCCAGATGCGGACATTCTTTCATCCATTTGTCCTTCTGCATCTATTTTCCCAAACCATGCACTCATACCGTTATTATGTCGCCAAGTAATTAGACTACCTGGCCCAAAAATTATGGATTATAAAAGGGTAGCAGCATAAGGGAACATTACCGTATTTATCGGGGTGTACAACGCACCGGCCTATAACACGCACCCTCATTTTACCAAGGATATTTGGGTAAAAAAAGTTTTTACCCAAATATCCTTCATAAAATGAGGGTGCGTGTGTGTGCATGTGTATACCCCGATACACTGCTTCTCACCCCACAGAGCCCCCAGGAAAGGCAGGGGGATAGAGGCCGTCGCTGCTTGCTTCTCTCCCCCTGCCTTTCCTGGGGTCTAGAGCCCTGCTACCGCCGCTTCTCTCCCCCTGCTATCGGCGCCGCTGCCCCTTCTCTCCCCCTGGCTATCGGTGCCGCTGTCCCATTGCCAGCACCGATAGCCAGGGGGAGAGAAGCGGCGCTGGCAATGGGGCAGCGGTACCGATAGCCAGGGGGAGATAAGGGGCAGCGGCACCCATTGCCGTCGCCGCTGCCCCGTTGCCTCCCCCATCCCTAGTTGTATAATTGCCTGTTGCCGGGGTCGGGTCCGCGCTGCTTCAGGCCTCCGTTGTGCGTCCCCTGCATCATTGCTATGCGTTGCGAGACGCAATGACGAGTGACGTCACGCGTCATTGCACCGCGCCATGCAGCGCATAGCAACGACGCAGGGGATGCACACCGGAGGCCTGAAGCAGCGCTGACCCGACCCCAGCAACAGGTAATTATACAACCGGGGATGGGGGAGGCAACGGGGCAGCGGCGCCGGCAATGGGTGCCGCTGCCCCTTCTTTCTTTCTTTCTACCTCCTCCCCTACAGCCTGCCTGTCCATCTCCAAAAATACCCTTTTTAATAATTATACGCTCCTCCTTTGCATTGAAAAAAAGCAAACAGTAAAGTTGCCAGATGCGGCCATCCTTTCATCCATTTGTCCTTCTGCATCTATTTTCCCAAACCATGCACTCATTTTGTTATTATGTCGCCAAGTAATTAGACTACCATGCCCAAAAATTATGGATTATAAAAGGATAGCAGCATTAGTGAAAAATAGACATTTTTAACCCAAAAACCCATTTGAGTTTTTAAGTTCAAAATACAGGCCTACCTCCTCCCCTACAGCCTGCCTGTCCATCTCCAAAAATACCCTTTTTAATAATTATATGCTCCTCCTTTGCATTGAAAAAAAGCAAACAGTAAAGTTCCCAGATGCGGCCATCCTTTCATCCATTTGTTCTTCTGCATCTATTTTCCCAAACCATGCACTCATACTGTTATTATGTCGCCAAGTAATTAGACTACCTGGCACAAAAATTATGGATTATAAAAGGGTAGCAGCATAAGGGAACATTACCGTATTTATCGGGGTGTACCACGCATCCGCCTATAACACACACCCTCATTTTACCAAGGATATTTGGGTAAAAGAATTTTTTAACCCAAATATCCTTCATAAAATGAGGGTGCGTGTGTGTGCATGTGTATACCCCGATACACTGCTTCTCAACCCACAGAGCCCCCAGGAAAGGCAGGGGGAGAGAGGCCGTCGCTGCCTGATTCTCTCCCCCTGCCTTTCCTGGGGTCTAGAGCCCTGCTACCGCTGCTTCTCTCCCCCTGCTATCGGCGCCGCTGCCCCTTCTCTCCCCCTGGCTATCGGTGCCGCTGTCCCATTGCCAGCGCCGATAGCCAGGGGGAGAGAAGCGGTGTCGGCAATGGGGCAGCTGCACCGATAGCCAGGGGGAGATAAGGGGCAGCGGCACCCATTGCCGTCGCCGCTGCCCCGTTGCCTCCCCCATCCCTAGTTGTATAATTACCTGTTGCCGGGGTCGGGTCCGCGCTGCTTCACGTCTCCGGTGTGCGTCCCCTACATCATTGCTATGCGTTGCGAGACGCAATGACGAGTGATGTCACTCGTCATTGCGCCGCGCCATGCAGCGCATAGCAACGACGCAGGGGATGCACCCCGGAGGCCTGAAGCAGCGCTGACCCGACCCCAGCAACAGGTAATTATACAACCGGGGATGGGGGAGGCAACGGGGCAGCGGCGCCGGCAATGGGTGCCGCTGCCCCTTCTTTCCCCCTGTCTGTCGACATCGCTGCCCCATTGCCGGCGCCGTTTCTCTCCCCCTGGCTATCGGCGCCGGCAATGGGGCAGCGGCACTGATAGCCAGGGGGAGAGAAGGGGCAGCAGCGCCGATAGCAGGGGTAACCATCATACACTCATACTGTTTTCACTTTGCCAAGTTATCGGACAACCTGGCCCCAAAATTATGGATTATAAAAGGATAGCAGCATAAGGGAAAAATACATATTTTGAACCCAAAAACCCATTTGAGTTTTTAAGTTCAAAATACAGGCCTACCTCCTCCCCATCAGCCTGCCTGTCCATCTCCAAAAATACCCTTTTTTAATAATTATGCACTCTTCATTTGCTTTGGAAAAACAAACAGTTAAGTTGCCATATGCTGCTATCCTTTCATCGATTTGTGCTTCTACACCTATGTTTCCAAACCATCCTCTACTCATACTGTTTTCTCTTTGCCAAGTTATCGGACAACCTGGCCCCAAAATTATGGATTATAAAAGGATAGCAGCATAAGGGAAAAATACACATTTTGAACCCAAAAACCCATTTGAGTTTTTAAGTTCAAAATACAGGCCTACCTCCTCCCCTACAGCCTGCCTGTCCATCTCCAAAAATACCCTTTTTAATAATTATACGCTCCTCCTTTGCATTGAAAAAAAGCAAACAGTAAAGTTGCCAGATGCGGCCATCCTTTCATCCATTTGTCCTTCTGCATCTATTTTCCCAAACCATGCACTCATACTGTTATTATGTCGCCAAGTAATTAGACTACCTTGCCCAAAAATTAGGGATTATAAAAGGATAGCAGCATTAGTGAAAAATACACATTTTGAACCCAAAAACCCATTTGAGTTTTTAAGTTCAAAATACAGGCCTACCTCCTCCCCTACAGCCTGCCTGTCCATCTCCAAAAATACGATTTTTAATAATTGTACGCCTCTCCTTTGCATTGAAAAAAAGCAAACAGTAAAGTTGCCAGATGCGGCCATCCTTTCATCCATTTGTCCTTCTGCATCTATTTTCCCAAACCATGCACTCATACTGTTATTATGTCGCCAAGTAATTAGACTACCTGGCCCAAAAATTATGGATTATAAAAGGATAGCAGCATTAGTGAAAAATACACATTTTGAACCCAAAAACCCATTTGAGTTTTTAAGTTTAAAATACAGGCCCACCTCCTCCCCTACAGCCTGCCTGTCCATCTCCAAAAATACCCTTTTTAATAATTATACGCTCCTCCTTTGCATTGAAAAAAAGCAAACAGTAAAGGTGCCAGATGCGGCCATCCTTTCATCCATTTGTCCTTCTGAATCTATTTTCCCAAACCATGCACTCATACTGTTATTATGTCGCCAAGTAATTACACTACCTGGCCCAAAAATTATGGATTATAAAAGGATAGCAGCATAAGGGAAAAATAAATATTTTGAACCCAAAAACCCATTTGAGTTTTTAAGTTCAAAATACAGGCCTACCTCCTCCCCATCAGCCTGCCTGTCCATCTCCAAAAATACCCTTTTTTAATAATTATGCACTCTTCATTTGCATTGGAAAAACAAACAGTTAAGTTGCCATATGCTGCTATCCTTTCATCGATTTGTGCTTCTACACCTATGTTCCCAAACCATCATACACTCATACTGTTTTCACTTTGCCAAGTTATCGGACAACCTGGCCCCAAAATTATGGATTATAAAAGGATAGCAGCATAAGGGAAAAATACACATTTTGAACCCAAAAACCCATTTGAGTTTTTAAGTTCAAAATACAGGCCTACCTCCTCCCCTACAGCCTGCCTGTCCATCTCCAAAAATAGCCTTTTAATAATTATACGCTCCTCCTTTGCATTGAAAAAAAGCAAACAGTAAAGTTGCCAGATGCGGCCATCCTTTCATCCATTTGTCCTTCTGCATCTATTTTCCCAAACCACGCACTCATACTGTTATTATGTCGCCAAGTAATTAGACTACCTGGCCCAAAAATTATGGATTATAAAAGGATAGCAGCATAAGGGAAAAATAGACATTTTGAACCCAAAAACCCATTTGAGTTTTTAAGTTCAAAATACAGGCCTACCTCCTCCCCTACAGCCTGCCTGTCCATCTCCAAAAATACCCTTTTTAATAATTATACGCTCCTCCTTTGCATTGAAAAAAAGCAGACAGTAAAGTTGAAAGATGCGGCCATCCTTTCATCCATTTGTCCTTCTGCATCTATTTTCCCCAAACCATGCATTCATACTGTTATTATGTCGCCAAGTAATTAGGCTACCTTGCCCAAAAATTAGGGATTATAAAAGGATAGCAGCATTAGTGAAAAATACACATTTTGAACCCAAAAACCCATTTGAGTTTTTAAGTTCAAAATACAGGCCTACCTCCTCCCCTACAGCCTGCCTGTCCATCTCCAAAAATACCCTTTTTAATAATTATACGCTCCTCCTTTGCATTGAAAAAAAGCAAACAGTAAAGTTGCCAGATGCGGCCATCCTTTCATCCATTTGTCCTTCTGCATCTATTTTCCCAAACCATGCACTCATACTGTTATTATGTCGCCAAGTAATTAGACTGCCTGGCCCAAACATTATGAATTATAAAAGGATAGCAGCATTAGTGAAAAAAACACATTTTGAACCCAAAAACCCATTTGAGTTTTTAAGTTCAAAATACAGGCCTACCTCCTCCCCTACAGCCTGCCTGTCCATCTCCAAAAATACGATTTTTAATAATTATACGCCTCTCCTTTGCATTGAAAAAAGCAAACAGTAAAGTTGCCAGATGCGGCCATCCTTTCATCCATTTGTCCTTCTGCATCTATTTTCCCAAACCATGCACTCATACTGTTATTATGTCGCCAAGTAATTACACTACCTTGCCCAAAAATTATGGATTATAAAAGGATAGCAGCATTAGTAAAAAATACACATTTTGAACCCAAAAACCCATTTGAGTTTTTAATTTCAAAATACAGGCCTACCTCCTCCCCTACAGCCTGCCTGTCCATCTCCAAAAATACCCTTTTTAATAATTATATGCTCCTCCTTTGCATTGAAAAAAAGCAAACAGTAAAGGTGCCAGATGCGGCCATCCTTTCATCCATTTGTCCTGCATCTATTTTCCCAAACCATGCACTCATACTGTTATTATGTCGCCAAGTAATTAGACTACCTGGCCCAAACATTATGAATTATAAAAGGATAGCAGCATTAGTGAAAAAAACACATTTTGAACCCAAAAACCCATTTGAGTTTTTAAGTTCAAAATACAGGCCTACCTCCTCCCCTACAGCCTGCCTGTCCATCTCCAAAAATACGATTTTTAATAATTATACGCCTCTCCTTTGCATTGAAAAAAAAGCAAACAGTAAAGTTGCCAGATGCGGCCATCCTTTCATCCATTTGTCCTTCTGCATCTATTTTCCCAAACCATGCACTCATACTGTTATTATGTCGCCAAGTAATTAGACTACCTGGCCCAAAAATTTTTGGTTTATAAAAGGATAGCAGCATTAGTGAAAAAAACACATTTTGAACCCAAAAACCCATTTGAGTTTTTAAGTTCAAAATACAGGCCTACCTCCTCCCCTACAGCCTGCCTGTCCATCTCCAAAAATACCCTTTTTAATAATTATACGCTCCTCCTTTGCATTGAAAAAAAGCAAACAGTAAAGTTGCCAGATGCGGCCATCCTTTCATCCATTTGTCCTTCTGCATCTATTTTCCCAAACCATGCACTCATACTGTTATTATGTCGCCAAGTAATTAGATTACCTGGCCCAAAAATTATGGATTATAAAAGGTTAGCAGCATAAGGGAACATTACCGTATTTATCGGGGTGTACATCGCACCGGCCTATAACACGCACCCTCATTTTACCAAGGATATTTGGGTAAAAAAAGTTTTTACCCAAATATCCTTCATAAAATGAGGGTGCGTGTGTGTGCATGTGTGTACCTCGATACACTGCTTCTCAACCCACAGAGCCCCCAGGAAAGGCAGGGGGAGAGAGGCCGTCGCTGCCTGCTTCTCTCCCCCTGCCTTTCCTGGGGTCTAGAGCCCTGCTACCGCCGCTTCTCTCCCCCTGCTATCGGCGCCGCTGCCCCTTCTCTCCCCCTGGCTATCGGTGCCGCTGTCCCATTGCCAGCGCCGATAGCCAGGGGAGCGAAGCTGCGCCGGCAATGTGGCACCGGCACCGATAGCCAGGGGGAGATAAGGGGCAGCGGCACCCATTGCCGTCGCCGCTGCCCCGTTGCCTATCCCATCCCTAGTTGTATAATTACCTGTTGCCGGGGTCGGGTCCGCGCTGCTTCAGGCCTCCGGTGTGCGTCCCCTGCATCATTGTTATGCGTTGCGAGACGCAATGACGAGTGACGTCACTCGTCATTGCACCGCGCCATGCAGCGCATAGCAACGACGCAGGGGATGCACACCGGAGGCCTGAAGCAGCGCTGACCCGACCCCAGCAACAGGTAATTATACAACAGGGGATGGGGGAGGCAACGGGGCAGCGGCGCCGGCAATGGGTGCCGCTGCCCCTTCTTTCTTTCTTTCTACCTCCTCCCCTAAAGCCTGCCTGTCCATTTCCAAAAATACCCTTTTTAATAATTATACGCTCCTCCTTTGCATTGAAAAAAAGCAAACAGTAAAGTTGCCAGATGCGGCCATCCTTTCATCCATTTGTCCTTCTGCATCTATTTTCCCAAACCACGCACTCATACTGTTATTATGTCGCCAAGTAATTAGACTACCTGGCCCAAAAATGATGGATTATAAAAGGATAGCAGCATAAGGGAAAAATACATATTTTGAACCCAAAAACCCATTTGAGTTTTTAAGTTCAAAATACAGGCCTACCTCCTCCCCATCAGCCTGCCTGTCCATCTCCAAAAATACCCTTTTTTAATAATTATGCACTCTTCATTTGCTTTGGAAAAACAAACAGTTAAGTTGCCATATGCTGCTATCCTTTCCTCGATTTGTGCCTCTACACCTATGTTCTCAAACCATCATACACTCATACTGTTTTCACTTTGCCAAGTTATCGGACAACCTGGCCCCAAAATTATGGATTATAAAAGGATAGCAGCATAAGGGAAAAATACACATTTTGAACCCAAAAACCCATTTGAGTTTTTAAGTTCAAAATACAGGCCTACCTCCTCCCCTACAGCCTGCCTGTCCATCTCCAAAAATACTCTTTTTAATAATTATACGCTCCTCCTTTGCATTGAAAAAAAGCAAACAGTAAAGTTGCCAGATGCGGCCATCCTTTCATCCATTTGTCCTTCTGCATGTATATTCCCAAACCATGCACTCATTTTGTTATTATGTCGCCAAGTAATTAGACTACCATGCCGAAAAATTATGGATTATAAAAGGATAGCAGCATTAGTGAAAAATACACATTTTGAACCCAAAAACCCATTTGAGTTTTTAAGTTCAAAATACAGGCCTACCTCCTCCCCTACAGCCTGCCTGTCCATCTCCAAAAATACCCTTTTTAATAATTATACGCTCCTCCTTTGCATTGAAAAAAAGCAAACAGTAAAGTTGCCAGATGCGGACATTCTTTCATCCATTTGTCCTTCTGCATCTATTTTCCCAAACCATGCACTCATACCGTTATTATGTCGCCAAGTAATTAGACTACCTGGCCCAAAAATTATGGATTATAAAAGGGTAGCAGCATAAGGGAACATTACCGTATTTATCGGGGTGTACAACGCACCGGCCTATAACACGCACCCTCATTTTACCAAGGATATTTGGGTAAAAAAAGTTTTTACCCAAATATCCTTCATAAAATGAGGGTGCGTGTGTGTGCATGTGTATACCCCGATACACTGCTTCTCACCCCACAGAGCCCCCAGGAAAGGCAGGGGGATAGAGGCCGTCGCTGCTTGCTTCTCTCCCCCTGCCTTTCCTGGGGTCTAGAGCCCTGCTACCGCCGCTTCTCTCCCCCTGCTATCGGCGCCGCTGCCCCTTCTCTCCCCCTGGCTATCGGTGCCGCTGTCCCATTGCCAGCACCGATAGCCAGGGGGAGAGAAGCGGCGCTGGCAATGGGGCAGCGGTACCGATAGCCAGGGGGAGATAAGGGGCAGCGGCACCCATTGCCGTCGCCGCTGCCCCGTTGCCTCCCCCATCCCTAGTTGTATAATTGCCTGTTGCCGGGGTCGGGTCCGCGCTGCTTCAGGCCTCCGTTGTGCGTCCCCTGCATCATTGCTATGCGTTGCGAGACGCAATGACGAGTGACGTCACGCGTCATTGCACCGCGCCATGCAGCGCATAGCAACGACGCAGGGGATGCACACCGGAGGCCTGAAGCAGCGCTGACCCGACCCCAGCAACAGGTAATTATACAACCGGGGATGGGGGAGGCAACGGGGCAGCGGCGCCGGCAATGGGTGCCGCTGCCCCTTCTTTCTTTCTTTCTACCTCCTCCCCTACAGCCTGCCTGTCCATCTCCAAAAATACCCTTTTTAATAATTATACGCTCCTCCTTTGCATTGAAAAAAAGCAAACAGTAAAGTTGCCAGATGCGGCCATCCTTTCATCCATTTGTCCTTCTGCATCTATTTTCCCAAACCATGCACTCATTTTGTTATTATGTCGCCAAGTAATTAGACTACCATGCCCAAAAATTATGGATTATAAAAGGATAGCAGCATTAGTGAAAAATAGACATTTTTAACCCAAAAACCCATTTGAGTTTTTAAGTTCAAAATACAGGCCTACCTCCTCCCCTACAGCCTGCCTGTCCATCTCCAAAAATACCCTTTTTAATAATTATATGCTCCTCCTTTGCATTGAAAAAAAGCAAACAGTAAAGTTCCCAGATGCGGCCATCCTTTCATCCATTTGTTCTTCTGCATCTATTTTCCCAAACCATGCACTCATACTGTTATTATGTCGCCAAGTAATTAGACTACCTGGCACAAAAATTATGGATTATAAAAGGGTAGCAGCATAAGGGAACATTACCGTATTTATCGGGGTGTACCACGCATCCGCCTATAACACACACCCTCATTTTACCAAGGATATTTGGGTAAAAGAATTTTTTAACCCAAATATCCTTCATAAAATGAGGGTGCGTGTGTGTGCATGTGTATACCCCGATACACTGCTTCTCAACCCACAGAGCCCCCAGGAAAGGCAGGGGGAGAGAGGCCGTCGCTGCCTGATTCTCTCCCCCTGCCTTTCCTGGGGTCTAGAGCCCTGCTACCGCTGCTTCTCTCCCCCTGCTATCGGCGCCGCTGCCCCTTCTCTCCCCCTGGCTATCGGTGCCGCTGTCCCATTGCCAGCGCCGATAGCCAGGGGGAGAGAAGCGGTGTCGGCAATGGGGCAGCTGCACCGATAGCCAGGGGGAGATAAGGGGCAGCGGCACCCATTGCCGTCGCCGCTGCCCCGTTGCCTCCCCCATCCCTAGTTGTATAATTACCTGTTGCCGGGGTCGGGTCCGCGCTGCTTCACGTCTCCGGTGTGCGTCCCCTACATCATTGCTATGCGTTGCGAGACGCAATGACGAGTGATGTCACTCGTCATTGCGCCGCGCCATGCAGCGCATAGCAACGACGCAGGGGATGCACCCCGGAGGCCTGAAGCAGCGCTGACCCGACCCCAGCAACAGGTAATTATACAACCGGGGATGGGGGAGGCAACGGGGCAGCGGCGCCGGCAATGGGTGCCGCTGCCCCTTCTTTCCCCCTGTCTGTCGACATCGCTGCCCCATTGCCGGCGCCGTTTCTCTCCCCCTGGCTATCGGCGCCGGCAATGGGGCAGCGGCACTGATAGCCAGGGGGAGAGAAGGGGCAGCAGCGCCGATAGCAGGGGTAACCATCATACACTCATACTGTTTTCACTTTGCCAAGTTATCGGACAACCTGGCCCCAAAATTATGGATTATAAAAGGATAGCAGCATAAGGGAAAAATACATATTTTGAACCCAAAAACCCATTTGAGTTTTTAAGTTCAAAATACAGGCCTACCTCCTCCCCATCAGCCTGCCTGTCCATCTCCAAAAATACCCTTTTTTAATAATTATGCACTCTTCATTTGCTTTGGAAAAACAAACAGTTAAGTTGCCATATGCTGCTATCCTTTCATCGATTTGTGCTTCTACACCTATGTTTCCAAACCATCCTCTACTCATACTGTTTTCTTTGCCAAGTTATCGGACAACCTGGCCCCAAAATTATGGATTATAAAAGGATAGCAGCATAAGGGAAAAATACACATTTTGAACCCAAAAACCCATTTGAGTTTTTAAGTTCAAAATACAGGCCTACCTCCTCCCCTACAGCCTGCCTGTCCATCTCCAAAAATACCCTTTTTAATAATTATACGCTCCTCCTTTGCATTGAAAAAAAGCAAACAGTAAAGTTGCCAGATGCGGCCATCCTTTCATCCATTTGTCCTTCTGCATCTATTTTCCCAAACCATGCACTCATACTGTTATTATGTCGCCAAGTAATTAGACTACCTTGCCCAAAAATTAGGGATTATAAAAGGATAGCAGCATTAGTGAAAAATACACATTTTGAACCCAAAAACCCATTTGAGTTTTTAAGTTCAAAATACAGGCCTACCTCCTCCCCTACAGCCTGCCTGTCCATCTCCAAAAATACGATTTTTAATAATTGTACGCCTCTCCTTTGCATTGAAAAAAAGCAAACAGTAAAGTTGCCAGATGCGGCCATCCTTTCATCCATTTGTCCTTCTGCATCTATTTTCCCAAACCATGCACTCATACTGTTATTATGTCGCCAAGTAATTAGACTACCTGGCCCAAAAATTATGGATTATAAAAGGATAGCAGCATTAGTGAAAAATACACATTTTGAACCCAAAAACCCATTTGAGTTTTTAAGTTTAAAATACAGGCCCACCTCCTCCCCTACAGCCTGCCTGTCCATCTCCAAAAATACCCTTTTTAATAATTATACGCTCCTCCTTTGCATTGAAAAAAAGCAAACAGTAAAGGTGCCAGATGCGGCCATCCTTTCATCCATTTGTCCTTCTGAATCTATTTTCCCAAACCATGCACTCATACTGTTATTATGTCGCCAAGTAATTACACTACCTGGCCCAAAAATTATGGATTATAAAAGGATAGCAGCATAAGGGAAAAATAAATATTTTGAACCCAAAAACCCATTTGAGTTTTTAAGTTCAAAATACAGGCCTACCTCCTCCCCATCAGCCTGCCTGTCCATCTCCAAAAATACCCTTTTTTAATAATTATGCACTCTTCATTTGCATTGGAAAAACAAACAGTTAAGTTGCCATATGCTGCTATCCTTTCATCGATTTGTGCTTCTACACCTATGTTCCCAAACCATCATACACTCATACTGTTTTCACTTTGCCAAGTTATCGGACAACCTGGCCCCAAAATTATGGATTATAAAAGGATAGCAGCATAAGGGAAAAATACACATTTTGAACCCAAAAACCCATTTGAGTTTTTAAGTTCAAAATACAGGCCTACCTCCTCCCCTACAGCCTGCCTGTCCATCTCCAAAAATAGCCTTTTAATAATTATACGCTCCTCCTTTGCATTGAAAAAAAGCAAACAGTAAAGTTGCCAGATGCGGCCATCCTTTCATCCATTTGTCCTTCTGCATCTATTTTCCCAAACCACGCACTCATACTGTTATTATGTCGCCAAGTAATTAGACTACCTGGCCCAAAAATTATGGATTATAAAAGGATAGCAGCATAAGGGAAAAATAGACATTTTGAACCCAAAAACCCATTTGAGTTTTTAAGTTCAAAATACAGGCCTACCTCCTCCCCTACAGCCTGCCTGTCCATCTCCAAAAATACCCTTTTTAATAATTATACGCTCCTCCTTTGCATTGAAAAAAAGCAGACAGTAAAGTTGAAAGATGCGGCCATCCTTTCATCCATTTGTCCTTCTGCATCTATTTTCCCCAAACCATGCATTCATACTGTTATTATGTCGCCAAGTAATTAGGCTACCTTGCCCAAAAATTAGGGATTATAAAAGGATAGCAGCATTAGTGAAAAATACACATTTTGAACCCAAAAACCCATTTGAGTTTTTAAGTTCAAAATACAGGCCTACCTCCTCCCCTACAGCCTGCCTGTCCATCTCCAAAAATACCCTTTTTAATAATTATACGCTCCTCCTTTGCATTGAAAAAAAGCAAACAGTAAAGTTGCCAGATGCGGCCATCCTTTCATCCATTTGTCCTTCTGCATCTATTTTCCCAAACCATGCACTCATACTGTTATTATGTCGCCAAGTAATTAGACTGCCTGGCCCAAACATTATGAATTATAAAAGGATAGCAGCATTAGTGAAAAAAACACATTTTGAACCCAAAAACCCATTTGAGTTTTTAAGTTCAAAATACAGGCCTACCTCCTCCCCTACAGCCTGCCTGTCCATCTCCAAAAATACGATTTTTAATAATTATACGCCTCTCCTTTGCATTGAAAAAAGCAAACAGTAAAGTTGCCAGATGCGGCCATCCTTTCATCCATTTGTCCTTCTGCATCTATTTTCCCAAACCATGCACTCATACTGTTATTATGTCGCCAAGTAATTACACTACCTTGCCCAAAAATTATGGATTATAAAAGGATAGCAGCATTAGTAAAAAATACACATTTTGAACCCAAAAACCCATTTGAGTTTTTAATTTCAAAATACAGGCCTACCTCCTCCCCTACAGCCTGCCTGTCCATCTCCAAAAATACCCTTTTTAATAATTATATGCTCCTCCTTTGCATTGAAAAAAAGCAAACAGTAAAGGTGCCAGATGCGGCCATCCTTTCATCCATTTGTCCTGCATCTATTTTCCCAAACCATGCACTCATACTGTTATTATGTCGCCAAGTAATTAGACTACCTGGCCCAAACATTATGAATTATAAAAGGATAGCAGCATTAGTGAAAAAAACACATTTTGAACCCAAAAACCCATTTGAGTTTTTAAGTTCAAAATACAGGCCTACCTCCTCCCCTACAGCCTGCCTGTCCATCTCCAAAAATACGATTTTTAATAATTATACGCCTCTCCTTTGCATTGAAAAAAAAGCAAACAGTAAAGTTGCCAGATGCGGCCATCCTTTCATCCATTTGTCCTTCTGCATCTATTTTCCCAAACCATGCACTCATACTGTTATTATGTCGCCAAGTAATTAGACTACCTGGCCCAAAAATTTTTGGTTTATAAAAGGATAGCAGCATTAGTGAAAAAAACACATTTTGAACCCAAAAACCCATTTGAGTTTTTAAGTTCAAAATACAGGCCTACCTCCTCCCCTACAGCCTGCCTGTCCATCTCCAAAAATACCCTTTTTAATAATTATACGCTCCTCCTTTGCATTGAAAAAAAGCAAACAGTAAAGGTGCCAGATGCGGCCATCCTTTCATCCATTTGTCCTTCTGCATCTATTTTCCCAAACCATGCACTCATACTGTTATTATGTCGCCAAGTAATTAGATTACCTGGCCCAAAAATTATGGATTATAAAAGGTTAGCAGCATAAGGGAACATTACCGTATTTATCGGGGTGTACATCGCACCGGCCTATAACACGCACCCTCATTTTACCAAGGATATTTGGGTAAAAAAAGTTTTTACCCAAATATCCTTCATAAAATGAGGGTGCGTGTGTGTGCATGTGTGTACCTCGATACACTGCTTCTCAACCCACAGAGCCCCCAGGAAAGGCAGGGGGAGAGAGGCCGTCGCTGCCTGCTTCTCTCCCCCTGCCTTTCCTGGGGTCTAGAGCCCTGCTACCGCCGCTTCTCTCCCCCTGCTATCGGCGCCGCTGCCCCTTCTCTCCCCCTGGCTATCGGTGCCGCTGTCCCATTGCCAGCGCCGATAGCCAGGGGGAGCGAAGCTGCGCCGGCAATGTGGCACCGGCACCGATAGCCAGGGGGAGATAAGGGGCAGCGGCACCCATTGCCGTCGCCGCTGCCCCGTTGCCTATCCCATCCCTAGTTGTATAATTACCTGTTGCCGGGGTCGGGTCCGCGCTGCTTCAGGCCTCCGGTGTGCGTCCCCTGCATCATTGTTATGCGTTGCGAGACGCAATGACGAGTGACGTCACTCGTCATTGCACCGCGCCATGCAGCGCATAGCAACGACGCAGGGGATGCACACCGGAGGCCTGAAGCAGCGCTGACCCGACCCCAGCAACAGGTAATTATACAACAGGGGATGGGGGAGGCAACGGGGCAGCGGCGCCGGCAATGGGTGCCGCTGCCCCTTCTTTCTTTCTTTCTACCTCCTCCTTTAAAGCCTGCCTGTCCATTTCCAAAAATACCCTTTTTAATAATTATACGCTCCTCCTTTGCATTGAAAAAAAGCAAACAGTAAAGTTGCCAGATGCGGCCATCCTTTCATCCATTTGTCCTTCTGCATCTATTTTCCCAAACCACGCACTCATACTGTTATTATGTCGCCAAGTAATTAGACTACCTGGCCCAAAAATGATGGATTATAAAAGGATAGCAGCATAAGGGAAAAATACATATTTTGAACCCAAAAACCCATTTGAGTTTTTAAGTTCAAAATACAGGCCTACCTCCTCCCCATCAGCCTGCCTGTCCATCTCCAAAAATACCCTTTTTTAATAATTATGCACTCTTCATTTGCTTTGGAAAAACAAACAGTTAAGTTGCCATATGCTGCTATCCTTTCCTCGATTTGTGCCTCTACACCTATGTTCTCAAACCATCATACACTCATACTGTTTTCACTTTGCCAAGTTATCGGACAACCTGGCCCCAAAATTATGGATTATAAAAGGATAGCAGCATAAGGGAAAAATATACATTTTGAACCCAAAAACCCATTTGAGTTTTTAAGTTCAAAATACAGGCCTACCTCCTCCCCTACAGCCTGCCTGTCCATCTCCAAAAATACTCTTTTTAATAATTATACGCTCCTCCTTTGCATTGAAAAAAAGCAAACAGTAAAGTTGCCAGATGCGGCCATCCTTTCATCCATTTGTCCTTCTGCATGTATATTCCCAAACCATGCACTCATTTTGTTATTATGTCGCCAAGTAATTAGACTACCATGCCGAAAAATTATGGATTATAAAAGGATAGCAGCATTAGTGAAAAATACACATTTTGAACCCAAAAACCCATTTGAGTTTTTAAGTTCAAAATACAGGCCTACCTCCTCCCCTACAGCCTGCCTGTCCATCTCCAAAAATACCCTTTTTAATAATTATACGCTCCTCCTTTGCATTGAAAAAAAGCAAACAGTAAAGTTGCCAGATGCGGACATTCTTTCATCCATTTGTCCTTCTGCATCTATTTTCCCAAACCATGCACTCATACCGTTATTATGTCGCCAAGTAATTAGACTACCTGGCCCAAAAATTATGGATTATAAAAGGGTAGCAGCATAAGGGAACATTACCGTATTTATCGGGGTGTACAACGCACCGGCCTATAACACGCACCCTCATTTTACCAAGGATATTTGGGTAAAAAAAGTTTTTACCCAAATATCCTTCATAAAATGAGGGTGCGTGTGTGTGCATGTGTATACCCCGATACACTGCTTCTCACCCCACAGAGCCCCCAGGAAAGGCAGGGGGATAGAGGCCGTCGCTGCTTGCTTCTCTCCCCCTGCCTTTCCTGGGGTCTAGAGCCCTGCTACCGCCGCTTCTCTCCCCCTGCTATCGGCGCCGCTGCCCCTTCTCTCCCCCTGGCTATCGGTGCCGCTGTCCCATTGCCAGCACCGATAGCCAGGGGGAGAGAAGCGGCGCTGGCAATGGGGCAGCGGTACCGATAGCCAGGGGGAGATAAGGGGCAGCGGCACCCATTGCCGTCGCCGCTGCCCCGTTGCCTCCCCCATCCCTAGTTGTATAATTGCCTGTTGCCGGGGTCGGGTCCGCGCTGCTTCAGGCCTCCGTTGTGCGTCCCCTGCATCATTGCTATGCGTTGCGAGACGCAATGACGAGTGACGTCACTCGTCATTGCACCGCGCCATGCAGCGCATAGCAACGACGCAGGGGATGCACCCCGGAGGCCTGAAGCAGCGCTGACCCGACCCCAGCAACAGGTAATTATACAACCGGGGATGGGGGAGGCAACGGGGCAGCGGCGCCGGCAATGGGTGCCGCTGCCCCTTCTTTCTTTCTTTCTACCTCCTCCCCTACAGCCTGCCTGTCCATCTCCAAAAATACCCTTTTTAATAATTATACGCTCCTCCTTTGCATTGAAAAAAAGCAAACAGTAAAGTTGCCAGATGCGGCCATCCTTTCATCCATTTGTCCTTCTGCATCTATTTTCCCAAACCATGCACTCATTTTGTTATTATGTCGCCAAGTAATTAGACTACCATGCCCAAAAATTATGGATTATAAAAGGATAGCAGCATTAGTGAAAAATAGACATTTTTAACCCAAAAACCCATTTGAGTTTTTAAGTTCAAAATACAGGCCTACCTCCTCCCCTACAGCCTGCCTGTCCATCTCCAAAAATACCCTTTTTAATAATTATATGCTCCTCCTTTGCATTGAAAAAAAGCAAACAGTAAAGTTCCCAGATGCGGCCATCCTTTCATCCATTTGTTCTTCTGCATCTATTTTCCCAAACCATGCACTCATACTGTTATTATGTCGCCAAGTAATTAGACTACCTGGCACAAAAATTATGGATTATAAAAGGGTAGCAGCATAAGGGAACATTACCGTATTTATCGGGGTGTACCACGCATCCGCCTATAACACACACCCTCATTTTACCAAGGATATTTGGGTAAAAGAATTTTTTAACCCAAATATCCTTCATAAAATGAGGGTGCGTGTGTGTGCATGTGTATACCCCGATACACTGCTTCTCACCCCACAGAGCCCCCAGGAAAGGCAGGGGGAGAGAGGCCGTCGCTGCCTGATTCTCTCCCCCTGCCTTTCCTGGGGTCTAGAGCCCTGCTACCGCCGCTTCTCTCCCCCTGCTATCGGCGCCGCTGCCCCTTCTCTCCCCCTGGCTATCGGTGCCGCTGTCCCATTGCCAGCGCCGATAGCCAGGGGGAGAGAAGCGGTGTCGGCAATGGGGCAGCTGCACCGATAGCCAGGGGGAGATAAGGGGCAGCGGCACCCATTGCCGTCGCCGCTGCCCCGTTGCCTCCCCCATCCCTAGTTGTATAATTACCTGTTGCCGGGGTCGGGTCCGCGCTGCTTCACGTCTCCGGTGTGCGTCCCCTACATCATTGCTATGCGTTGCGAGACGCAATGACGAGTGATGTCACTCGTCATTGCGCTGCGCCATGCAGCGCATAGCAACGACGCAGGGGATGCACCCCGGAGGCCTGAAGCAGCGCTGACCCGACCCCAGCAACAGGTAATTATACAACCGGGGATGGGGGAGGCAACAGGGAAGCGGCGCCGGCAATGGGTGCCGCTGCCCCTTCTTTCTTTCTTTCTACCTCCTCCCCTACAGCCTGCCTGTCCATCTCCAAAAATACCCTTTTTAATAATTTTACACTCCTCCTTTGCATTGAAAAAAAGCAAACAGTAAAAGGTGCCAGATGCGGCCATCCTTTCATCCATTTGTCCTTCTGCATCTATTTTCCCAAACCATGCACTCATACTGTTATTATGTCGCCAAGTAATTAGACTACCTGGCCCAAAAATTATGGATTATAAAAGGATAGCAGCATAAGGGAAAAATACATATTTTGAACCCAAAAACCCATTTGAGTTTTTAAGTTCAAAATACAAGCCTACCTCCTCCCCTACAGCCTGCCTGTCCATCTCCAAAAATACCCTTTTTAATAATTATACGCTCCTCCTTTGCATTGAAAAAAAGCAAACAGTAAAGGTGCCAGATGCGGCCATCCTTTCATCCATTTGTCCTTCTGCATCTATTTTCCCAAACCATGCACTCATACTGTTATTATGTCGCCAAGTAATTAGACTACCTGGCCCAAAAATTATGGATTATAAAAGGATAGCAGCATAAGGGAAAAATACATATTTTGAACCCAAAAACCCATTTGAGTTTTTAAGTTCAAAATACAGGCCTACCTCCTCCCCATCAGCCTGCCTGTCCATCTCCAAAAATACCCTTTTTTTTAATAATTATGCACTCTTCATTTGCTTTGGAAAAACAAACAGTTAAGTTGCCATATGCTGCTATCCTTTCATCGATTTGTGCTTTTACACCTGTGTTCCCAAACCAACATACACTCATACTGTTTTCACTGGCCCCAAAATTATGGATTATAAAAGGATAGTAGCATAAGTGAAAAAAACACATTTTGAACCCAAAACCCATTTGAGTTTTTAAGTTCAAAATAC